>NW_017295960.1:1314439-1326335 GCF_001594075.2 Trachymyrmex cornetzi
GAAGGAATTTTTATTCTGTGCAACTAATTCGAAGAACCGCGCAAGGAACATAAACGCTTGCTTTATCGGTAAAAAAGAAGACTCCAGCATCCCCTTAATCGGAATTTAGTCGAAGTTGTCCTCACTCTGAAGTTTGCTACTTTCGTCGATCTATTAAAAGGACGACCCCGTCTAAATTTTGAATAATTAAATCGAAATTTATATAATCGGAGTCATCTTTTTAATTACCCAGATAGACAAATACCTCCACGGTATTAGTACGGTGAGCGTACGGCGTACTATGCGTGCCGATATCGTACCTGTCAGGTACGTGCGTACCTAAAGGGTACAGTATCGGTACACCGTATTTTTAGTACGCCGTACCGATAATGTACGCCTTAGGTACGCATGTTATTAAAATTAATTAATTTTATAGTTTTATTGCTAAAATGAGTATTATTATTGATTAATTATCTTATTCTAGAGTACACATCATAAAATTATGATGAAAAAAAAAATAAAAAAAGATTTTCCCTGAATTCGGGAACTAATTTCATAGTACTTCGAAGCGGTCACCCATCCGGTTGCATACCGCCATTTACTATGCTTGACTTCTGAAATCGTCTGGAAACCGCTGCACTTCGATGATCCACGAACACTTGTATAATCGTGGATGTATAGCTATGATATTTCTGTTCAATATATGATCCTGATAGAAATTTATGCACTTCAACTGAACATCCAGTCAGTTACTCTAATATTTCATTTTAATGTTGTAACGACTATTTTCAGGTTAGGCAATCATACGCTGTACTTTCGCAGTACCAGTTATCATGTATATCGTCTTCGACTAATAACGAAAGTGGCAAACTTCAGAGTAGAGACAAAATCTCGATTAAACTCCGATTAATTCAATAAGTTCTATATATCTATGCTAATAAAATATCACGGATAAAAGCTTGTCAATTACAGTCGATTAAATTAGTCGAAAATCGGAATTTAGTCGAAGAAACCTTAAATCGATCGCAGCGCCGCCAGCGGCACAAGCTGAAACTATCCATGATGCCAAGCGTCGCCTGGCGGCACCAACATCATCTTCATAAAACAACGTAATCTACGTATCGATACTATCGATAAGAGAAACCAGTAAGATACCGACTGAACTAAACGCTTCCGACCATTGCCGAATGTTGCCGAGCTTTGCCGAGCTTTGCCGAGCGCGCAGCAGCGCCCCGCTCGGGGCGTGCGGACACTTGTCGTACAGAAGAGCAACATGTCGCGCTTTCACCCGATTGAACTGGACAGCTAGACAGGCTGTTCGCGTACTCCGTCGATTTCTCGCCTGTTCCTCTCCCATCGCAGCTCCAATCGTTATCGCGATCGCATTTGTATATTGCCAGCGTCCGCGTCGACGTTCCGACGCGATTATGACGTCGGTCTGTGAGCCGTCGTCGCACATAAACGACATTTCGTCATCGCGGAAGCGAACATAACCCCTCCGAGAGACAATGAACCGCCCTGTTCCCGAGTCATTCTCCTAAGGAGACGGTGAGTTCGTGACGTCAAGCGGATTATATTCGATTAGTCCCTAGCTGATCACTCAACATGGGCCTGCTGTTCGCGAAGCTGTGGAGCTTCTTCGGCAACGAAGGTAAATACTATGATAAGATCCATGAGTCATAGTTCTTCCCACCGCTCCCTTTGTACGTTATCATTGTATATGTTTGTGGTAACACGTGCTAGGTGGTCGACCGATTGCCGATCAGCGATCTATGATTTGTCAGTTTAATTGAAAGGGTCGGTCACTCGCACGTAAAACTTGTCAGGAAGTACTTTGGGCCTACAATAAGACGCTCACGAAATTTACGCGAGTATTATTTTAAGCGTTTTTTTTCTTGGAGTCGTCAATTTTATCAAGAATCTGATGTAGAGCTGTGTGACTTGATGAATCAGATGATATTCTTACTGGAAATTCTATGCATGTTCATTGGCCTACTTTCTCTAACTTGTTAACATATGCTACTAATACCTGTTCCTATCACTGTAGATTAAGATCAGGGGTACGCGGTTTTAATCTTGGTTTAACTTACTTTTCATTTTTTTTTCTAGTTTTAATAATCAGAAAAGGATAAAGAATAAATTAAACTGAGATTAAAGTTAATCTACATTGTTAAAAAAGAACATAAATCACATTCTGTATCTGAAGATTTGACCCCTAAATTTAAATCCTCAACTTGCAACTTATATTTTAATTTGATCTATACTTTCATTACATTATTCTTTATATCTAGAAGGATATAAATCAAAATTACTAAATTAGACATTTATTCTTTGTCATTGCATTGAATAATGCTAAAACTTTCTATCTTACTTTCACCAAACTTCAAATGTTTATCTGTCTATATGGTCTAGTTTAGCTATAAAGAAACAGACCTTATAATAAAAATTTATTGTTTTTAGAGCATAAAATAGTTATGGTTGGTCTGGATAATGCCGGAAAGACAACAATATTATATCAATTCCTGATGAATGAAGTTGTCCACACGTCTCCGACCATCGGGTCCAACGTAGAGGAAGTTGTGTGGAAGAATATTCATTTTATCATGTGGGATTTGGGTGGTCAGCAGAGTTTGAGAGCTGCCTGGTCTACTTACTACACGAATACCGAATTTATCATTATGGTCATAGATAGCACTGACCGAGAGAGACTTGGTATGATTAGGGAAGAGCTCTATTCGATGCTAAACCACGAGGAATTGAGTAAAGCCAATGTTCTGGTCTACGCCAATAAACAAGACTTAAAGGGCAGCATGACTGCAGCTGAGATTTCAAGACAATTGGATCTAACATCTATCAAAAAACATCAATGGCATATACAGAGCTGTTGCGCCCTCACTGGAGAAGGGTAAGACCATAGCGTGATTATGAACTTATTTCTAGCAGGATAGAGGAATAAAATCTAAAATAAATGATAATAAAAAATGTTTCAGATTGTACCAGGGACTGGAATGGATCGTCGGACGTTTAAAAAAGACATGACGTACATTATGAAAGTCATTTATAAGTAATGAAATATCCAAAATGTAAAATATGTTATTGAGCTAAGTTAGTTCTGGTTACACACTTTGACAGTTATACGAAAGAAGAAAACAGCATGGGCTGTCGCATTTCGTTCATTGATTTCAATCTCCTGGTATGATCCTCAAAGTGCATCCGATCATTTTATTGCAGCAGCCACACTTAAAGAACGGTGGACGGGTCTGTTCTACAGCTACTAATTACACTGGCTGCTTATGCAATCAAAGGAAAGTTTTGATATTGTTCTTATGACATAACAAGCCTCAACTCGTTCAATATAGAGATAAGAAAAGAATGAAGACAAGTAGAAATGTACAAAGCAAATGTACAAAGCGAAATGTTAAGCGAGTACTAAAAAGAAAGATAATTATTTTTTGCGTCCATTTACAAGATGTATGCTTGGTTGATTATCATAGTTAAATGATCATTGTGTGTGAACATAACAAGTATATAATTTAATTCGTTAAAAGAGGAATTATCGATTTCTTATGCGAATTATGTTATCATTTGCATGATAAAAGTAAGAGATTTCTTATCCCGTCCACCTACAGTAAAATTCTGCAGTAAAACAGGCAGTTAAAATGGAGGGAGGCAACTCGTTATTCGTACTCAGTTCATATGTAAGAACGCAAGAAAGTGTACATAGTTTTTTATACTTCTCGTTAAGAGAGCGAGCTCTGTAAAAAATGAGAAAGAAATATAATGCCGGACGAGAGAAAAAGTGCAAAATCTTGCGACATTTCCGTACGTAAGGGCCGAGCAGATTCATGGCCAGGTAACCCAATTGAGGAAAATTTCTCAAGGCAGAATATGAACTGCTCTGTGATACGTGGATTCAATTCTGAGACAGTTGTTTGCTGATTATATCATGTAACCGATATGACTTACATGACGCGTGGGAAAAAAGCACAACGAAGGATGGGCTGATAAAGCTCGATGGAAGGCTGATGATATTCTTAGGATGCGACATACGTAATATCGCGACAGGTGAATGGGAGCTTCAAATCAAACACTCGCCTATTGACTCACTGATTCGCTGAACGATTTCAACCTGTTCCGTTTTATTTTTCTTGGCAGTGAGAAATAATATTATAAGTTTCATATGTATATCTAATTGATATAGTTCATTACTGTAACTGCTTCAAGTGATGTTATTAACTAAAGCGCGAATTTTTAGTTATTTAAGGAAATGTATCTTCCGGTTCCATTCACCTGCGGTTACTGCGTGCCGCCAGGATGATGGGATGTACTAATGAAAGTCCGTGACACAAAGGAATCATCTTGTCTCCAACTTTGACAGCTGTCTCGTCTTTGCTTTATTTAAATTGTAAATGTAATCTATCTTTTTTGTAGCGTTAAATACTCCAATAGATATAATATTAATTATCGTAGCTTTAAAAAAAAGGGAAATTGTCAATGTGTGCTCTAAAAGATTAATGGGTACACGCAAAGATGACTGTACAGGCGTTGTTAACATCACGCGGTGAGATATAAATGCCGTCTAATGCCAGAGTGAGATCATAACACTTAAAAGTTAACGCTAGCTTTCTCATATTGAGAAACGGGTTCTTAAATGTTGGTGACACATAAGAGTCGTATCTCCCGTGTACATTGTTTGCTCCTCAAAATTCTATGCGGGGTATATTATACCGAATCTACACTCGTCGAATTTATCCACGGCGTCCGTCTTCTCTATTTAACTGTAATTGTGTAAAAAAAATAAAATTTTTGGAATGTGTAAAGTACAAGACATAGGTTGTTTTAACGCAATGTTGGCGGAACGAGCGTGCACGTGAAAAACGTGATTCGTGCTTTTGCAAACTCAGCCCGACCTGTCGAGTCTATCGAAATAACGATTTTAAAATCAATCATTTCCGATTATTAGTCTTTATCTAATATAATTGTATAAGTCAGGGAATCCTGTTCGACTTTAATGAATAATAAAAATGCTAAAAGTATGGGATGTCAAATAAATTAAAAATCAGTTTCTATCAATAAGAAATATACGGATTTGCTGTACTTTTATTTACCACGATAATACCATCCTACTTCCTAATTCTTATAATTTGCATTTCAGTAAGAAATGTACATAAGTTTTTTATTGTCTTTAGATTAAGCATATTTCATTCGGTGTTAAAATTGATAATACCTTACTGAGTATCGCTTTAAAAGCTTTTTAAATTTTATTCTTTATCCAAAGCTTTTTTCGATATTTTGATAGAATATTCAGCGATAAATATCGTAGACTATTGGGGTTACGTACTAAGGCGAACGATTAGGCGAACGGTGCTTTGTGAATCCTAAGTCCCGAAGGAGAAAAATTTGTCAGCTACGATTACCTTTGATCCATTTATTTTCACATTCGTTATAAATAAGATATACACACACTCATTCATTCTTATAACAGTGGCTCCACCACCACTGGTCATGCTTCTTAATTTTACACTGTATTCACGGCGGTTTCTCGTCACGATACGACCGAGTATGCCGTTCGACGAGACTATAAACACTATTTTTAAGTATGCTCAATCACTCTGCGTCATTGTATGCCGTTAAGTATTCAACTACTGCAACTCGCGTACAGCAACAGCATTTCTTTTGCCATTCCAAAAACAATCAGAATCATAGATACAGTATTTATTCCGTCTACAGTTAGAATGAATTTCCTGAGGGAAGTGGGACAGTAAACAACGACCAGCCCTTATAAAAAAATACACTCTTGACGGTCCGAAATAACACCTAATTGAGTGTTAACTCTTTAATTGAGGATTAACACTCAATTTGAGTGTCATTTTGGACCGCCAAAAATGTATTTTTTCGTAAGGAAGGAGATCTACGTCTGAGCTAATTAGCACGTTCGCCTTTTGGCGTTCGTGCTGACTATTGCTTTCAAGATCTATTCTTTATGACACCGTTCTATTGCTAAAAAAATTCAATAAATTTCGAAAGTAATTTCTAAAATAATCCACCAATTCGAAAAAGAAATATGATACACATCAGGGTGCAATTTTTTGTGTGACGAGGCAAGACAACAACGTGACGGTTGCTAATTCATGTCTAATCACCGAATAACATAAAAATGCCAGGTATAAAAAAAATTCTCTGAATGATGTCTGATCTAAATTAAATTATCTTTTAGATGGTGATGTTTCTTGAACGTTTATGTTGCCTTACGCAATAAATCTAGATTTCGAGTCTCTACTTTCTATTGTATTTATGACTTTACGTCGTTAGGCTAACACGTTAACTATCGCCGTAGATTTTGCGTAGTTTAAATTCCCTAAATTTCTAGCGGTAGTCGGCGTGTTGCTTTGTATTGAGCGATGACTTTATTTACAATAATTACCTATTTCTGACGCGTTTTTTATCTTGTGTGTGTGTGTTTCTATAAATAAATTCCATGAGACATCTTTTAGACACCTGAGAAATATTTAGAGGTCTAAAAATTTTAATACTTAGATATCTAAAAGTTATCCTCTGGACTTTTTGCACTATCGTGGGTTTCCTCGCAATTTTGGCAGTTTTCACTATTGGACCAATCTACGTTTCCACTTATATAAGCAGCTACGTTGCGAGAACACCCATTTAAGCCTGTCCCCGCAATTGATACTTTGTAACAATTTAGCTTAAAACATATGTTTTTAAGCATATTATATGTATATAATTAATTTATACAGGTGTAATGTATATACATATGTATATCTACATATGTATGTTGGTGTAATTAAAATGTCTGTTTATCGTCATTCATTAAAAGTATCGACAGCGGGAAGAGAATTAATGCGAATTCGTTGACGGGGAACATTGATGTGTCTGCTCTTAATAATTCTACATTTAGATAATACATTAGACGTAATTATTTGTCGTGTTTAATACCTAGCCTTGTGTCTCTTTCATTCTTCACTCTCTCGCTCTCTCGCTCTCTCCCAATCGCACTATCATTTACTCAATAAGGCGCGGGCTCGTTGAGGTGTCTCCGTCGAAGTTGGTATCAAAATGATATCCTATCAAAGTTCCCGGCGCCGCGGTTGACGCTCGAACAAAATCGAGGTCAGGAGACGACGAGACTCCGAGGTGATGCTGGTCGATCGTCGATCCAGTGAGAAACGGTTCTTAAGCCTTGACAGCCTTTATAAGGAGATCGGTGCTGAGGGACTTAGGCCTCTCGATGGGCAATCCTAAGGCGCGGTCCCAAACGAGAGAAGCGAGCACGCCCAACGCACGCGACACGCCGAATAGAACCGTGTAGTAGTTCATCTCCTTCATGCCATAGTATTGCAACAGCACACCCGAATGCGCGTCCACATTCGGCCATGGGTTCTTTACCTTGCCAGTCTCCAACAAGATTGGCGGTACTACCTTGTACACTTGCGCGACAAGCTGTAAAGGAGAAAACATCAACATTGATATTAATATTAAAATTTGATGCAAATTATTAACTTAGAATTAAATCGGAATTATGCTAAATGAATTCCGAATAGTGTGACTATACACTGAGAAAAAAGTTGCTGATTAAAAAAAATATTAGTTTATTCAATTAAATGTAACGGACTGTTAAGCAAATATTTGTTGATTTTAAACAAATATTTGTTAATTCAAACAATTAATATGTTGACACATGACCTACTGTATATTTAATTTAAATATTTGACTATTAAACGAGAATAAATTGAAATGGATAGAAATAAATTCATTTCGACATTTCTGATTTCTGATTTTTCGAATCCATGAATATATCTGAATTCAACATAATGAATAGCTCTTTTGTATTTTAATTTATTTCAATAAAAAAATAATCTAATACGGACATGAATCATCCAATTCAACATAATGAATAGCTCATTTCATATTTCTATTTGAATAAAAAAATACTTATGGCGTAAATAAGTTAGCCATTAGTACATCCCAGTTCAAAATTATAAATAAGAAGAGCCTCGTTCGAATTCACTTCACAAAAATACTAAGTATAAGCATATTCGGGTCTATGACAGTCAAAGCTAGATCTTTTTTGCCTAAATAATTTCCCAGTGAATTATCTATATCCTATATATGTACATGCATACATATCATATTTTTGTAGTTATTCAAACTACGCGCCGAAATTTTTAGGCCTCGGTTGTCTAATGGCTTAAGACGCTCGTACGGAATACAAAAGATCCAGGTTCAAGTCCCGGCGAGGTAATATTTTTCGCAATAAATTTATTTAAGGTTTTCAGCACATTGTCAATTTAATTTAATTTGCGATATTATTGCAGTAGTTTAATTGCGTAAGATAAAGTCCAAAAAAATTTCGGCGCGCAGTTTGAATAACTACAAAAATATGATATGCATGTACATGTATAGGATATACATAATTCACTGGGAATTATTTAGGCAAAAAAGATTTAGCTTTGACCGTCATAGGCCCGAATATGCTTATACTTAGTATTTTAATTTCCTGTCGGTCCGAATAAAATCTTAGTATATATATTTTTATATGATTTGTAAACTATGAATACATTACAGTTCAAAATTATGAAAATAGGAAATATGTATGTCATGTCCTGGGTATCAATCATGAAACTTTATCCCTAGGATGGAAAGTGAAAAGCGAAAATTTTAATCGTTGAAGTTAATGGAGAAATTTTTCACTTTTCACTTTATATAGAAA
The DNA here is from genome assembly GCF_001594075.2 of Trachymyrmex cornetzi. Classification (NCBI taxonomy): domain Eukaryota; kingdom Metazoa; phylum Arthropoda; class Insecta; order Hymenoptera; family Formicidae; genus Trachymyrmex; species Trachymyrmex cornetzi. Next base: position 1,323,147 of record NW_017295960.1, read on the forward strand.
GATTTATTTTCAAGTCGTTTTCTTTTCTATTCATTTCATAAACAAAATCAAATTTATGCCCTCAGATATCAATTTATTTCAATCCAGCTCCGGCCTCTAAAGCGCGAACTCGAATAAATTAAAATAAATTGGAATTTTTAATTCATTTCAATCCATTCTCGTTTACTAAAAATAATCACTACGAACTAAACGCATTTAGTCAAGTTAATAACTTTTTTCTCAGTGTGTGCAAATAAAAATGTAATGTTGAAAAGAATTGAATATTTCGAAGTTAATTTTCTCAATCTTTATGGCAATATTCTTAAATATTTAAAGAGGCGGATTAATGAATCCGGTTATTTTCTTTTTTATTTAAAGCAGAATAAAATCTTTCTACTATACTTAAAACATTGCAATAAGATGCGCGATTTACCTTGAATAACGGATCGTTCGGTAAATGTTTCAACGCGAACTCCCTCTGGCAGGTGTACCTCGGATCGGTTTTCCTGAGAACGGCATGTCCGTAGCCGGGCACGACCTGGCCACTCTTCAATGTATTCCAGATGAACTCCTTGAGTTTGTCATCGCTGGGACTGTCGCCGACTTGACCACGCAACTTCTCCAGCCACACCAGCACTTCCTGATTAGCCAAACCGTGCAGTGGTCCGGCAAGACCATTCATACCAGCGGAGAAGGATAGATACGGATCTGATAAGGCGGATCCTACTAAATGGGTGGTGTGAGCGGACACGTTACCACCTTCGTGATCTGAATGGATCGTCAGGTAGAGACGCATCAGTTCGATAAATTGCGGATTGTCATAACCGAGCATGTTAGCGAAATTCCAGGACCAGTCCCGACCAGCGTCGACGGAGCCCAAACCCTTGCCGCCCTTGTAGATGTTACGGTAAATGGTGGCGGCAACCACCGGCAGTTTGGCGATCAGATTCATCGAGTCCTCGTACACGCTTTCCCAGTATTTGCTTTTGTGCACACCCTTGTTATACGCCTTAACAAATTCGCTCTCGCTGTTCAGCAACGTAATCGCTGCGGAGAACTGCGTCATCGGATGTAGAGTCTTGGGGAAATTGTTGAGGGCCTTAACCACGTGCTCGGGTAACGAGCTCCTGGATGCCCATTCCTGCGAGATGGCCTTCACCTGCGCTTCCGTAGGCACGTCGCCAGTAATCAGCAGCCAGAAGAGACCCTCCGGCAGCGGTTCCGCGCCACCGGATGCCTTCGGCAAGAGTTTCTGGCATTCGGGAATTGACTTCCCGCGGAATCGGATACCCTCCTCCGGATCCAGTACCGATGGTTCCCACACGAGGCCCTTGATGCCGCGCATACCACCGTACATCTGCATTCAAAGCAAAGTATGTTAGATGAGCAATAAAAAAACTAATATTATTGCAACAATTATTTTCGATTAGATTTCTTTCGGCTGCCTAAATTCTCTAAGCTTTTTAAGTTTATTCTAATTAATTTCAATAATTTTAATATAATCATGAAAGATTAAAGTTTCAAGTTTATTTATTAAAATATTCAAATTTCTCGATAATCTTCTTCAAGAATACCGTTAATCAATATAGTTAAGAAGGCATACACCACGAACGCCAGATGCGCAAACCAATGAATAAACTTAATTCTATTATTAAAACAGGTAAAGACAAGCTTAACAAAATGGAACTTTGTAATGTAGTTTATAAAATTAATTGCCTGAGCTGTGAATCTTCATACGTTGAGCAAACAAAAAGAAAAATAAGAACTAGAATAAAAGAACATAAATCTAACATTGCCAGTTCGAGCAGCCTTCACAGTGTGGTAGCACAGCATCAGGTGAATTTTGATCACAAATTTAATTGGGAGGACATAGAAATTCTGGATACTGAACCTTTCTTCCATAAAAGATTTACATCAGAAATGATATTCATCCAAAAACAAACACACGTTATCAATAAACAAAATGATACGGAAAAGTTACCCGAATCATATCTTCCATTACTTAAAATATCGTCCTCTACATAACTCTAGAACTTTCCATTGCTAACGCAGGGAATGTATATAAACTGACACGTACGAAAATTGATATAACGTTTTTGACTCTGAGCACAATCACATTGACTCTAGGTCCTGGATTTTATCGTTCAACGCAGGTTGGTTAAAAAAAGTTTTATATATTGATCTTTTCATCTTTTTATTCTCTTGACGTGGTTAATTAAAAAATATTTATTCAGATGGTACTTAATTAAATTAAACTTAGTATTCCAAATGTATTATGGTATAAAGTATTCTTGTTTTACACTGTCAATATTATTAATTTAAGAAAATTTACACGTAATATTAATTTTAAACATAATGTTAATATTAATTTAAGAAAAATTTTACACATAATGTAAATTTTAAACTATTTATTCAGATTGTTTTTAATTAAATTAAACTTGGTATTCCAAATGTATTTTCATATAAAATATTTTTGTTGTACACTGTCAATATTATTAATTTAAGAAAATTTACACATAATGTTTAATAGAAATTGGAACTTTTGCGTTGTATTGATGTTGAGCAAAGTGTGCACTTATTGGCTTTGGTTCACTTATCGGGATCCGGTAGACAATCTGATTTGTATGGAACACCGTTGCGTCTATCAAAATCAAATCTATTACTGAGCGTTATAAAATCCTCCGCTGACAACGTATAGAATTTATATTCGTAATATTTTTAATTTACTTATATACGTAATAATTTATTTCCGACAATTTTTGTAATATTGAGGAAAGTCTAATTTAAGACCGAAACGTCTATTTTATTGTAATATTTCAAATACAAATATTTAAGCCATCCACATCTGGCGTTCGTGGTGTATGCGCGCCTTCTTAATTATATTGTTTTACATTCTTAACACGGTATAATTTATTTTGAATACCGTTAATATTTCCCATTTATTAATTAACACTAACAATATTCTGCGAGGAGTCCCAACCTCGTGGCTGCGAGATAAGGTGACTTTACGGTTATCAACCTTGAGATTGGAAATTTGAAAATTGCAATAAAGCAAAAGTGAGACCTGTAACTCCCCGCGAAGGTTATCACAGGATCTTTGATCCAAAGGACCCCGCACTAATCCTATATGAAATTGGATTTCGGTTAAATCAAATGGTTTTCTCATATGTTATAGCTTATGACCTGCTGAACAAAACCTATAAGTTTTAG
>NW_017295960.1:1326682-1327105 GCF_001594075.2 Trachymyrmex cornetzi
TTCGGAACATTTTATGTTCCTTATATGATTATACCATGGGGCTACATATAATTATATTCCACATAGCATTACGTACTATCATATATTATGTCCAAGTATGTCCAAGTATACATACATGTAAAAAACAAACTTTGTTACAGAATATGTAGTGCAATTCCCTACTCTTAGCGTAATCCAGGACCAACGACATGGACGTGGTAGGGATCTGGTCCCGTGTGTGTGTGTGCGTGTGTGTGCATATTCTGTAACAAAGTTTGTTTTACATGTATGTATACATACTTGGACATAATATATGATATTACGTAATGCTATGTGGAATATAATTATATGTAGCCCCATGGTATAATCATATAAGGAACATAAAATGTTCCGAGACGGTAAAATATCTCGAAAACTATTAGTTTTATAAAAAAATGTATTAAA
>NW_017295960.1:1327222-1336189 GCF_001594075.2 Trachymyrmex cornetzi
CTTATAGTCCTTGTTGAGACCTTTTCAAAACACTATAATTTTATCCATTTTAGGTCAGCCGTTTAGAAGTTATTGAGCATTTTATGGTGAAATGTCAGCAACTTTAGGTGAATCAAACACGAAAACTGTTCATTTTTTTTCGCTAAAACTTATAAGTTTTGTTCAGCAGGTCATAAGCTATAACATATGAGAAAACCATTTGATTTAACTGAAATCCAATTTCATATAGGATTAGTGCGGGGTCCTTTAACGCATGGTACTGTGACCCTTTTCTTGGCTTGGAAAACCAAACAGAGGCTTAAGAAGAACAATATTCTGACTTCTGTATAAGCCCATATTTAAAAAATATTAGCCTCATGGTTATTAATACATTAATTATGCAGAGATCAGCGATAAGTATAAAAGTAGGCGCCCATATAGCGATGAATAAGGTCTTCATGCGCGACAAGATCGTCACGTACGAGCCAGCTTATTCGTTAACTATTAATCGTCACGCGCTGCATTCGGCTGATAGTCAGCGAAAAAAATACACTACTTATTGACGTTGCATGTGACGATCAGAAACTATCAACGCGCCGCGTTACGATTATCATGATCACATAACAAGCACGCGAGCTTTATCAACTCACACCCTCAGACTGGTAACGCGATTAATAATCTTCTATCTTCCTCCTCCATCGAATTTATGATTATTATAATTCTTAATGATTATTATAGAATATCTATAATAATCACCAAAATACAGTTAAAATCAATCGTGATAAAACATTTTTAATTAAAAACGTTAATAATGTGCAGGACCGCGCATATCTCTTTCCTATCTTGGAAACAATATTTTATTTTAAAAAATCACTGTTTCTCTGATTAAATTTAAAAATAATTAAAATAACTAAACAGGGTTGAACTATTTTACGATAATAAAAAAGATTGAGTCATTAATAAAGTGCGTACCATGTCGACGGTGACTTCTCCGACTTTGGTGGATCCATGATCCTTACGGAAGGCTTTGACTCGCTCCTGTTCCTTCGGGATCCTGTCAGTCAGAACCCTTTTAAGATCCGTAGATGCATCGGTGAGCTGTCGTACGAAGACTGCCGACGTTATTTTCTGAAAGGAAAAGAATTATAATTAATAGCTGCTGGGAATAATGAAAAACGCAGAATTTAGCAAAAGCTAGTAATCTCAGGAATAAATACAGACGAAAGTTGTTCGAACGTATATCAAAATCAACCCTTCAAAGTACACGCAATAATTTTCCGATCTCTCACTACACACTATGAGTCGTTTGTGTCCTCGATTAATTTTTATCACTTTTACAAGTACACAAAAATTATTAAATAATTATAAATATTATTAAGTAACCATACATATATTTTAACATATTTAGAAAGTAAAAGTTGCTTGTTTAAAAAAATTAAAGAATAGAAACCATTATTTAGCCAAGATCGAACTCCTAGTATTATTTCCAAGAAATGCAAGACGCGAATGACTCCAATCGTGTATATTCAGGACTAAATAGGGCAAAAATTATAAATTATATTATATTCTGTATAATTATACTATAGAGTTAAACAAAAAAAATGGTCTCATCGTTTTTCAATAGACGACTTTTGTAAGCATAATTTGATTATATGTATTCAATAAGAATACATTCAAACAGAACGAAACTTGAAAGAAGTGGTAGGAAAAAAAAATACTTTATGAATGAGATTTTATACGTTTAAAACTTGTCTTTCAATTCCTCTAGAAAAGAAAAAAAAGCAACGCAAAAAATTCTTATCTAATCCTCAATAAATTAAATTATACAATTTCTACAATTTTTATCCTCTATGTCAAATATTTAAAAGTTGACATTTAAAATAAACGCACCTTTACTCGATTTTTTTCCCAAGTTAATTTCTAAACTACAAACTTCTGGCCATTTGTTTTCCGTTTTCGCTTCTCTTGCGAAACATCCTACGCGTGACGTACGTATTGTGTGGCAAATTGTCACGGTGGAAGACACATGTGGGTTACGTAAAAGTGACAAACTGCTAACTATTGTCAATAATGTACGCAAATGTTCGTTGGGTTAATAAATTCGCATTGAAAAACTATAATTTCATAATGCTATAAGGACAGAAAACAGATCCCAAGATAACAATTTTTTTATGCAACTGTCTCGTGTAATTCATAAAATTCACAACATATGATTATAACATTTTAGTGACAGATTTATGCCTAAATTCTAAACAAAAGGCTCGTAATACATTTCTGTAAGAATTGTAAGAATTTTTAAGTGCTTATATATCTTTATACAATATTTTTACAGACAGCTTCTTACTAGCTATAAAATTTACAAGAAATTTACAAGAAATAGTTATTTACGAATAATCGTACGTCTTACATATATAAAATTAAAATACTAGCCATAAGTTCTTTCAAGTTTTACGAGAACGCGTTGCGAGTCTTACGATTCTACTTATAATTGACCCATTAATACTTTACTTTAAGGAAGATGTTATTGATATTTTTATACATCTATTTGTGTCTGAGAATGGGAATGTAATAGAATGAACATGACAAAAATGACACGAGATTGATTTATTGATATTCTCATTTATATTCGTCCCTAAAAATAAAAATTTATGAAGAATCAGAATTATTAAAAAATAATTTTCAAAATGTTTTTTAAATTTTCATTCGATTATATCGATCGTCATTTGAATCTAAATTTTGAAGACGAAGCATGCAATACTTATATTTATACGCGAAATATTACGAAAGAATTACGTTATCCCTTGTGAAACTCATAATCGCTTCTTGCATGTGACGAAGCATAAAAAAATCCGTAATCGTTTCTCATCTCGACACGCATCATCGAACATCATAAGATACGTTAGATAAGAACAAGATCACGAGGTCTCGAGGTCATTATCAAACATTATCACATGCGTGCCGTTCACGGAAACGCATTGGGGGAGAGAATTAATTCTTCACTCATTCGTATATCTCTATGAAGGATAAGTATTTATTATTATCTTTAACATGATAAATGTCTCAAATTAGACCAAATCAATTTTGACCGAATTTTGGAGTTGAAACAAGCTTCAAGATTCGCTCCGCGCGATCTCGGAATCGCGACTGCAATAAGAATAACCGGCTGTAATCTTCATGATAACGACAAATAAAAGTAATGGTGGCAAAGATAATGGTAAGAATTGCAGTTACACGGAGAAAATTTTATATTTAAAATTACTATGATGTGGTAGTAGCTGCGGTTTTCATGTAAATTATAAGTTTAAATGCTATATAGTTATTTTTTTAAAAACAATAATATAACGTAATTTTTACACTTTTTCATAGTAAAAATTTTTTATTACAAAATCAAATATATTTAGCAAATTTTGTTTGCGTACCATAGTAAAAATTAACTATTTTCATGTTAGAATATGGCTTAACAAAATAATTTCTTTTTTTTTATTTATGTGATCAAAATTAGTATTACCATAGTAAAAGTTAAGTCGGAATCATGTTGTGAGAGTCCATCGAAATACAAGACATAGGAAAGTGTAATTTAAAATATTGTATTAAAACTTAATATAAAATTTTCTCTGTGTATAGGCGATGAGGACAATATGCGACGAAAATATTTAGGCTCTTAAACGAGAAAAGGAAGATCAGCTCAATATAATCGCCAATGTGTGCAAGCACACTGGCGGGCCACGTGACTACGAATTATGAATTACAGTAATTACACGTTCGTCAGATACGCAGATAAGAGAGAAGTTGCTTAATTCTCTTTTTTTCCCTGTCGAGCGAAGTGAAAGTCGCGTGATGTGTACATACATATACAACATACATCCGGAGACCGCTTATCTTTGCATTGGATGTATTATAGCAGAGAAGGAGAATTCCTTCTGAGGGGCACAGATACGTGATGTGGCATTTCGCGAAACAGTTAAGGCGAGGTAAAGAGCGAAGTCCAAATGAAAATGTCGACAAGTCACAATAAACTGAAAATAATGGGTCAATTAGAATCTCAATTCGACAAATTTGTAGATATTTTAATCGATTAAAAGATTCGACTCTAAATTCTTTGGAGTAGAATCTCATTCTAAAGAATGAAAATTGAAAATGTTTTCTATGTAAGTTTTATTGATTAATTTTAATTTAGTTCCTTTTTAACATTTAATATTTTATAAATTGACTAATTTATTATAGCTTTTTTTTTATTTTTAATCGACTTAATTTGCTTTTTAATTATCATTGGGTAATTTATACTTTGACTAAGATTGTTCCAATTCCTCTTCGCTTGACAATAAAAAGATTCGATGATCAATCATCAAAAAAGATGACCAATGACGCTATACATAAAAAAGGATTTCAACTTGTAATTATAAATCATCCTCAGAGTATGTACAACACCATATAGTTATTGCAACAAGTTCAAGCATGTATAACTGTCACATTTATCACGATATTAATATAAATTGATCTATGTATCATTAATGTATATCTAACTTTTCCACCGAAATTGCTGAAGAAGGACTCGTGGTTCCGAAACGTACATTGTTTTTATTGTTCTTATGGAATAAATGACGAAATATTATTTATAACTTTTTTATATGCTCGATTATTGGCCGTTCTTATTATAATTTTGCAATAAAAATTGAGCCAGTCTTGAAAAAGATTGGTTCAATTTTTAATCTTAAGGCCAGTATTCATAGTCCGTTCATTTAAGATCGTCTAAGTAATGGTTGCGTTCAGCAGAAAAACCAGCTTTGCAGCTGTTGTAAAGTTCTTTAATATAAATAGTTTTGCCCTTGATTCCTCACTGGATCAAAATGTGTGTATAAAGTTATTATGTTCAAGAATTTTACAATTATGCAAAGATGCTTTTTGCGCTGAACGCAGCCAATGTCTTAAGATGCTAATGCAATTCTCTGATTGATTTAAGATATCTTAAAATAGGCTTAAAAATAAGTATCGGTTATAAATACCGATTTAAGAGTGAGATTGTACTTTTCACAGTTTCAGAGGAAAAATTGTTAATTACAATTAATGAGTATTTTTATATCTTCAATTCACAAAAAACAATGTAAGAAATCTCTGTTACGCTTTTTAATAACATTATATCTGAAATGTTGGAGCTTGTAATAAAACAAGGTATTTAAGTAATCAGTTCACTAGAAAAAAAAGAATAAAAAAAGCTTCTGTAAAACTGGACTTTATACCTTTGTTTATCTCTGACGTCGACAGACAATAATTATTAATCAATTTATTAATTACTAATTGTTTTTCCTTATAATATCGTTGAGTGACTTATCAAAACTTATGATGCGGTAAGACGTCGGTAGTCTAGTTTAAAAGTTAAACTGTCAGACTAGAAGTCTATAAAGATTGTCGACATGCATTTTCCTTCGGGGCAAATTCTTAGAAAGCCATAAATTACATTTTTATCAATAATAATTTGCGTTTCTATCTTCCTTTCAAAATAATTATGACGGTGCAAAACAATTATCCGACGAAGTAGTATTACATAGCAAAATATGTTGCCAAGACAAACAGAATATTGACAAAGTCATTTATTTTAAAAAAATAAGTTACACGAAGGAATGTTCACAAATGCAAATATACGTTAACAAAGATAAGAAGTCAAAAAAAGAAACGATTCAGGATAACACATAGGTAAAAAGTACAGAAAAAACAACGTAACACAAGACAATATATCGAGACTGGAATGCAAAATTTCGTGGAATATTTGAACGAGTTTAAATTAAAAATATAACATTATGTTATTTGTATATAATTTTTATATTATATAATATCATAATTATAGATAAGTAATGCAATAAATTAATATATTATGTTATATAATTGTAATCATTATAATTATTATATAACATTGTATATATATTATATAATAATTTTAATACGTTCAAATCCAAAAATTAAAACGCTTAGATTAAAGATTGTATCAAAGAAGAAACGAAATACATTACACATTATGTCGCGTATAATTGCCACAGTGCACCTTCAAATTCAAGAGGCTCAAAGATCGTTTCTCATCGCACGCTCTTATCATCATGTCACCGATAGCGCATGTTCCACGCAATTTTTTAATCGCATGGTAACGCGATTACGTAGCGCCGGGGAAATTCGCTTGACAAGATGCTCGCACTTGAATCTAATCCGTCGACATTGAATTTTACACAAAAGGCCACGATTCGTACTCTTTCAAATCTCACAATGTAATTATGGTCAACGTTACAAAAAGATTTTGGAAGAGCTTCACCGAGGCGATAATTGAAAAATATACTAGCGCATAACTCGATCAATTCTACACTGAAAAAAATGTGCTAAATTTCAATAAAATCATTTGTTTGAATATCAATTTAATATTTATTAAATATTACTAATATAAAAAGATATACATTACTAATATTACTAATATAAAGATATATTTATTTAATACAAGAACCATTAATTTGATTTAACCATTATTTTTGTGTTGAGTAAATATTTATTAAAACTTAGTACATTTTTTTCTCAGTGTATAGTTTTAATTTTTGAGTACTCTATGCAGTTTTTATATAATTTGATTTCTTAAGAAAAGCTCAAGAGATGTATCTTGTGCGATACAAATATACTATAATAATATTTTTGCGACCAAGCGTTAGACAGAACGCGAAATCTGGGCAGCGAGCCAATGGCATAGCTAAAAATAAAAAACTTGATCGACTTGACATGCAATTCAGGTTACCGTGTGCGAATAACGCGAGCGTGATAAAAGGATCGATGCCAAAGTGTCGGAAAAATTCTATGTAGTTACCTCCACGAGAATACAATGATCCTTTAACTAGAGGTATGCAAAAGCTATTTAAATTTCCAAGGAAAAAATTATGAGTATGAGGAAAATAATACAACAGAGAGATAAATATAACAGTAACGATAGTTTTAATCATCTGCGATAATCTCGATCGTCCAATTTCGTCCAATTATAATCACCTCAATCTTTAATTAACGAGGATGACTATTCGCGGTCATGCTAAAAATATTTTCCTGATAGAGAGGTTTATCGATCTATCAAGGTCAGATTTTGCGGATAACACGTGGAGCCACAGATCGATTAAATAATTGGAGGACACTTGGTCTTCGAGGGTCAATCACGCGTACGGCAAATGCGATTGACCTTTTAAAATATGCGTTTAACCTGCTCAATCCTGCGGTGGGACAATCGATGGTAATCTTATTAAGAGGGATAACGTATCCATTTAAGTATTCGTGTGTATACTGTCTAAATTCTTTGGAGTAGAATCTCACTCTAAAGGTGACCTTATATGGTTAATAATACTGTCAGTGTTAATAAATACTGACAGTATTACTGATCGTGTGTATTTAATATTGATGAATTGACGACATTGACGTGGAATACTGACGGTAATTTGGATTTTAATTCTACAACATTAATATCGTTTTATTTTAGGATCTATGTCATAGTATGTCACAGTGCAATAAATAATGTACGTAAAACTAAATGAAATATATTGTCAACAATACTGATCGTAAAGTTGTAAAAATACTAAAAATATGAATGCATATTGTCAATATTACTGATTAATATTGTATTTATCGTGTAGAATTACCTTAAAAAATGAAAATTAAGCTACTCTTTTTCAAGACTGGCTCAAGTTTTTTTTAGAGACAGCTAGATTTCACTCTTCAGAGTGACTAGAACTTTATTCTAAAAGTCTTAAGCCTAATTGTACTGTTACTTTGACTTTAAGCGATGATTACAACTCACTCACTCACTCTCTCTCTCTCTCTCTCTCTCTCTCTCTCTCTCTCTCTCTCTCTCTCTCACTCTCTCTCTCTCTCTCTCTCTCTCTCTCTCTCTCTCTCTCTCGCTCGTTCGCTCTTTAAAGCTAAAAGGAAGAGTTTTAAACTTCACTTAAAATTATAATAAAGTTAAACCCATTGATGCAATTGGGCCTTAGAGAGTGTATAGGTAAAAGCAGACCTAAAGACTCGCGATTTGACTCAACATCCTTCTAAAGACGCATCGCAATTGCGAAATGCGAGATCAGTATCAGGTTTAAATCATACGCAGTGATATTTATCGCATGGGAAATGAGATCGTGGATAGAGACACGAGTTAACTTTCGCATATCAAAATGCCATGACTCGTTTTTCAATAACAGGCTCCGATTGCGAATATGTGAAAGACGAATATGCCCAGGGTAAGTACAATACAATTTCATTATTGTTCTATACACATTATAATGTGAAACACTAAAAAAAAGTTAATGAAATATGAGGATGGCCAGATTCGCGAATAATAACAGCTGATAAGATTTTTCAATGAGTCTGAATCTTCTCGGCGACTGATAACAAAGTTTAGTCTCGCAGGGGTAAAGTTCACTATATGTATAGTCAGCAATCATTACATTTACATGGCTCGATTTATGCCAAAGTTACAACATCGATATTATGAAATTGGCCAATCATAGCTATTCCTCTGAAGAATGGAATGACTGTTATTGGTCAATTTTATAACATCGATGTTATAACTTTGGCGTAAATCGAGCCGTGTAAACGTAGTCTATACAACATAGTTATAAATTATACGGACAAAAGTAACTTTCTTTCATAATTTGTGATTTTTTAAATAAGACCATTGTGCCCGTATTCGTATTTTTACATTGCTGTTGCTGACAATAAAATTGTAGATATTATGTATATCGTATTACAGTAGATGCAAATACAATTTATTGATCTCCCAATCCCTAAAATAATATTAAATTAAATGACGGAATTAAAGCGCGTTAATAGTACATTACGATACAAGTGCGCAAAGTAGGTGTTTCCCACACGAGCGAAGTTTGTCGCCCGAGCGAAGCGAGGGTGACAAAAAAGCGAGTGTGGGAACACCTACGCAGCGCACGAGTATCGTATACTATTTTTCGTATACTATCGTGCTCAAAG
>NW_017295960.1:1336339-1343850 GCF_001594075.2 Trachymyrmex cornetzi
AGTATCGTATACTATTTTTCCTACTATCGTGCTCAAAGTTCGATTTTGCACACGCATTTGCGCAAAGTATCACTTTCCCACACTTGTACTTTCCCGCATGCATAACTACTTTCCCGCACGCTAAACTACAAGTGTGGGAAAGTGATACTTTGCGCACGCAAATGCGTGTGCAAAATCGAACTTTGCGCACGATAGTAGGAAAATATATTTAAAATATTAATAATATATTCTAATACCGTACTTTTAAATGCCCATCGGTTATCATATTAACACTTTCCCGCTTTTCGGAAGATTAATTTATATATAGATATATCTTTTAATATATCCTAATTATATACATATATTGTGTAATAAATGTCAGCTCATTTATGTCACCCAGAAGACGGATGATAAGAGCTTCCATGCTCACATGCACAAATTTCCCAGATGTCACACATCCAATGTATTATACCATTATCGAGATGTGATATAATAATTCACTCATTCACAAATAATTTTTTTTCCCGCTTCTACACTGAAAAATGTACTAAATTTTAATAAATACTTGTATTAACTAAATATTGGATCCATGACAAGCGAGTTGTCAACATCGCATGATATGCCAATACTCAAAAAGCCATGTAAGTTTTAATAATTGGTAATTTAATGGACATTCTTATCATATAATGTATTTTCTGAAGAGAATCCAAACCAAGAATCGAAATGTCTTCATTTATTTTATATATAACGTAATTACAACAATATCCAACATCGGCTCTTTAAAGACTTTTTTTTCCTTATTGATTTAATTAGAGCCTATAGAGAGAGAGAGAGAATTTTTATATTTAAATTAACTAAATATTTACTAGATGTAAACATGTATTTATTTGATACAAGAACCATTAATTTAAATATCATTTTTTATCGAGTAAATATTTATTTACTACAACTAAATTTAGTTAGTACTACTTAAACAAGTATTTATTAAAATTTAGTAAATTTTTTCAGTGTACAGAAAATTACATACAACCTGGGAATATTTTCAGGAATAAATCAATCACGAAGAAATTAAATCACATATCTGAAAGAACTTCAGTGACATAGTATAATACATATCCTGTGTACATACAGGAATCTCGATATATGTATAATAGATTTGCAATCTTGAGATGTTTCATACAATAATACAGCGAGTGATTCATGCTGTATCTCTGAAAATGCACGCCACTTCAAATGATGGAGGAATAATGCAATAGGCAACTCTTTTTACTTATTATTACGTCAATAGACGTACCTGCATCGATCATATGTTGACGATGTTGATTCAATAACAAAACATATTATTCACGTAGTAACGATTTGAAGACACGAGTACAATAAATTTTTGATTGGCAGGCCTGCCTCGTCGCTACCTCAGGATGTCGGATTTATCTTCCTACATGTGTTGACTGATACTCTTGTACATTTGACGTCATTTTATGGGCCGTTATTTCGTATCGTGGCTCTCATACACACTTTTGTGCATATAAAACACTTCCGATTGTAACAATTCAATTGTCGTAGAACAAGCTCGACACGTCGTTAACTTCGATAAGCAATATTTCACACTTTCAATAATCTATGACCTCGTAACACACTTCTTACAAGGCTAAAACCAACTAATCGTTTTTCTTTGTAGATTAATATCAACCCTAATTAAAATAATTAAAGTAATAAATAAAGTAAACGATCGAAAAACTTTAATTTATTAAACAATTATAAACTATTTAATTAATATCTAAGTCATTATTTAAACTATTTAAATTATTATCATGACATTTAGCTAATTTAATAATTGAATTCTATTGCAAAGATAACTCCATAAGTTATAATATTTTATTATTCTATAATTAATTAATTATGCATGTCCATTATCGGAATAGATCCTTTATCTTGTTTTGATAATCTTGTTAACCTGTCACTAATTGTCATTGCGTATACACAGAAAGAACGATTTTGCTGAAGTGTCTAAAAATTCAGGTAGATACACATTTGAAAATAATTTTGGACTATGAAAATAATTATATAAGATGCTGAGAGAGAGAGAGAGGAGAGAGAGAGAGAGAGAGAGAGAAGCTGATTGCTAGAATATCAAAATTCTTTGTAGCACTACTTATCATACTTGAGTTTTTTACATAATTATTTTGATGATCCAACAAAATTATTTTTAGATTTATAACTAATTAAACTCTTAGTTACTTCAAAATTGTTCTTTCCGTGTATATAAACTCTCTAAATTCTTTGGAGTAAAATCTCACTCTAAAGAATAAAAATTAAGCCAGTCTTGAATAAGTGGCTCAATTTTCACTCTTTAAGAATGAGATTTCATTCTTTAGAGCGATAATTCACTCTAAAAATTATATATGTATATTATTATATATGTGTAATTGCTATCCTTATTGATGGACTTTAAATACATGTATAAGACATCTACGCGATTAAATTAGACTTGAATCGGCTGTCGTCATGAGCACACGCAATTTATTTACGATACCTGAGAAAAAACCGGATATGACTCACTTTTATGGACACGGACATTATCCTCAGGGAAATCAATATATCGGTCCTTTCGCCAGACCTATTTCGGGATTATTAGATTAATCGACTATCGTGTGTTGCTGCATTTTTCATGAAAGCTATGTGATCTGGCTTGTTTAGCTAACTGACACGATTGCCCCGTTTTTCTTTCTGCGAATCCTTTCGTCACGGAATATTAAGTCGCTTTCTCGAGGTCACCAAGAAACGTGAAAGAATTTTTTCAGTTGTGACATCATTTAACGAAAATTATCATGCGTTAGCGCATACATTACATGTTATTGATAACGCTTCCACGTGTGCGTGTTAATTCACGACGTAGCGAAAAAAAACTTATATATCTAAAAAGATAATTATATAATGTACGACATATATATATATATATATACATACACTATTTATAAATGAACAAACGAAATTTATAAATAAATTATAGTAGAATATATCTTCATTTCAGAGTTGTCATAAATTCTTTAGTCTAAATTTTTTCCCTGATTTCCAGACAAAATTTCATGATTTTTTCTGACGTTTTAATATTTTGAAATTTGTTGTATTTTCGTCCTGATTTAGAAACCGTCAAATATTTTGTTGAGAGAGAAATTTTATACATAACAATGTAAACTGTACTATTAATAGTTGCTGACACTACTTGTATTTAATTGTTAAGTTATATGGTAATATTCCAAAATTGCGTAAGTGTGATATAGACATATTAACTTGTTTAAAACCGAGCGTTTTAATTTTCCCAAAAATTTTACAAAATTTCTTGACTTCTCCCCGATTTCCCTGACCGTCTTCAATTTTCTTGACATTTCCCTGATTTCCAATTTTGTGGTAACTCTGCATTTACAGCATTTACTCCGCATTTACTCTGCATTTATTTCGAATTACATTCGAAGATAAAAATCTATTAGCACGATTGTAATTTCTAGTTGGTTATACTACACATTTGTACAAAAAGTCGACCTGGGAACAAAAATGGAGGCACCGAGGTAAACTTAACCGGTTTGTCGACCAAGGTTGTAAATTCAGGTACAAGTCCTTTACTTGGTACGGATTCACGGATGATGTGGCATGAGAGTTTTCCGTTTGCTTTTGTGAAGAAAAAACAAGTCAAAAGAACCTTACCGTCGACTAGTAAGAAGTAAGAAGCTCGAGAAGGATAAAAAAAAATGACTACCTCACATGGAAACATTGCGGATACTAAAATAACGAAAAACATGCGGATATCATAGCCTTATACGTTTTATGCTCATCGCTCACCTAATTACATGGATTCATCTGTATGTACTGAAGATGGCTAAAAAGTTAGGCGAAACATGTATACAAATTAGTAATTAAATATGTAAGATTCAATTTAATAAATTGAACACGTATGTACATAGTACAGCTCTAATTCCCAATAGATAATTATATTATAATTATATTTTTTGTATCAGGGAATTAAGATTATCATTTGTTTAAAATAATAAAGGTAAAAAAATAAAGATTGTAATGAATATAGAACATATATATATATATATATATATAAATTGCTACAAAGTTCTAAAATTCTATAACTTTTTCTAAGATTTTATAATTTTCCCTGATTTTTAGTTTTTTGAAATTTTTTGTATTTTCGTTCGATCTAAATATTTTGTTAAGAGATCAATGTAATATAACAATATATTACAACAAATTACTATTATAATATAAAATTTCCAGACTTTTCCTTGATTACCAGTGGCAAAGTCACAAGAGTCCCATCGTCAATTATTAACGAGTAAAAAGCTCGAGAAAAATAAATAATAAAAATAAAAAATAAAAATCGTAACGAATAGAATTAAATAATTCTAAAGAGTTGTCTACAATAGAGATAGTCTCAGACTTATTCTTTTCATTATATTCGCTGGAATTCCCTCAATTCTTAGACTTGTAGCCTAGCTCACATAGCGACGTAATCAAGTCCCTTAATACGAGACAAGTTATTATATGATTGCACAAACTAAACTTAAACCATGTTTAATTTGAAAAATTATCCGCACGCACGATTACGTCATTGCATAGTACATGCAATGATGTATGTTTTAGAAATAAAATGTATAAATATTAATATTTTTTCTAAAATATTATATATATATAATAAAATATTTATTTTTAATTAAAAGAGTAATTCAACATAAAGTGCTATATTTACGTATAGAATATATTATTTAGACATCATTTTGTGTTAAAAAAATATTATTATACTGTGATACAAAAATTATGAATAGTAAATATGAGTCTTTTATGTAGAATAATTGAATATTAATATATATATCATCATTTGACATATCTTTGTGAAACGAAGCATTTCGTTTTCGATGTGATGAAATTAAAATAAGAAATTTGGGAAATTCTTTTTTAAACTACATATCTCTGATAAATTTGGCAAGAAAATTTGGCAAGATATTTTTATGGATTGTTTATGACATCGGTTATTTAATCAGATTAATGCTGGACACGTCTGATTAATTGTTGGCAAATCATGTATACCAGATGTGATAACGGCACTTGTTATCGCCAATTGTGTAATTGGTTTGCCTCTGAAGGGCATTACGAATCGCCCGCAAATCATATTTATCTAATTCTTCACATCTCACATAATTGAATGGCGCTAAAATGAGCAGGTTGTATTCATAAAATTTAGAAGATGTCGCTCTAATTTTCGTTTGTCAGTAACATGAATATTCTGGTTTAAATTTTTCGTATTCTAGAATTCTAATGCAATCGCTGTAACACGAAATTTCGAATTCGTAATCATGATTAACGTGATTGAAATTTTGTGTTATATAATTATTTAAGAAAAAAAAATTTATTATATGTATTATAATATTGCATATAAAAAAAGAATCACACTTCACATTACAACATATAATTAATAATTATTCAACAAGTATTAAAAAATATTGTAATTCTACGATGATTAATTTATTTACAAAAATGTTTTAAATGTAAGAAAAATTTATACATATATATATAATATATTGTATGCATATACTATATAATAAAAGATTATTGATGCAGAAATGACTGTAATATATAGCGGAGAACCAAAGAAAAAATAAAAAATTCATTTTATGCAGGAACAACAATTGTAAAAACTTGTAAGTTTCGTAATTTATTGAGTCAGTCTGTAATGATAAATGACGTGGTATCAAATAAAAAGTGACACGATAAAATGCATTTTAAACATTTGTTTAAATTTGTTTTGCAACGAAACAATACATCATGAGATAGCAATACAATTCCGACCAGTTTAATGTTGAGTAAGTATGCAATTTTTATCGCACAAGAGTAGTAAATTACAGAACACTGGCTGCTTAGAATAAATATATCAATATTTAACCATACCCTTAGTAATCAAAGTGAGATCTTTATCTCTGAGTTGATATTTACGTTACAAAGAAAGATTAGGCTTACTTCAAAATTTTTATATACTAATGTATGTACGTATGTGTTACTAGATCGTAATAAATGACACCAAAGTATTAAAATCGATTAAGTTCTCAGTACAACCTTTTTATTATATTGAATTAATTTATAGCAGAGTTGATAAAGAATAATGTTTTTTTTTTTTAAATAAAACATTGTGTTTCATTTTCGAACATATTTTTAATGCTTCAAACAGCATTATAAAAGAACATATTTAAAACATGATTTTTATCCATTTTGATTTATAGTAATCATATATGCAGCAAACATTCTCTCTCTCTCTCTCTCTCTCTCTCTCTCTCTCTCTATTTCTACGGCTTTTAATTTTAAAACTGTGACATAACTGAAACCAAAATAGCATCATCATATTCACATTAATTCCGAATTGTGCTGGTTACTATCTCAGACGCCTCATAATTAAAATTATCGCAGAATTTTAATTGCATAAAAAAACTCTTCATCACGGCTCATCAAGAATATAATAAAGATTTGCAAACAGAGAAAAACATCGTTTTGCAAAATACGCGATGACAGTAAAATACGCGTTGACATGAAGTCAGGTCAAGTGGAAGGATCTAATAATAAACGACGCGCGTTCGAATTCGAAATGAAAGAATCGCCCCTGAAATAGTTCGTTACGCGATAGACCATCGTGCATCGTCGGCATTAGGTAACAGGTGAAGTGTATATATGTATACAGTCGCACGGCAACAAAATTACGTCAAGCCTGCCAAGAATCACGATATAAAAAATTCACTCTAGTACCTTTGAGTCTCATTAATTCCCATTGTCATTCAGATATTTACACATGATAAATATTTTAAGATGTAATGTAATGTCACAATCTCTGTACGAGTCTACTGTATAAGGCAAAAAAGTAACTCGATGAATTCATTTGATTAATGTCTTTATCTCGTGAATTTCCGAAGTGCATACACGAAAAGAACGGTTTACTGAAATATATAAAAATTTAGCTAGACACAGATTTAAAAATAATTTTACTGAACCATATAATTATATAATCAATATAATTATGTAAGAAACTCATATTTTCTAAAATTTTTAGAGTACACCTCACTCTAAAAAACAAAATTTTTACTCTAAACTCTAAAGAATGAAAATCGAGCTACTCTTTTTCAAGACTGATTTAATTTTCATTCCTTAGAGTAAAATTCCAAAATTCTCGTAAGAATTTAGAGAGCAATGCTGCAAAAAATTTTGATATTCTAACAATTATTTTGAGCACCCTATATAATTTTTTGGTAGTTTAACAAAATTAATTTCAGATTTGTATCTAAATAAAAAAAATTTAGATATTCAGCAAAACTGTTTTTTCCGTGATATATATATGTATGTGTATATATATATATATATATATAGAGGGTAAACTAGGGTATTATGACCATACGGAAAAGATAGCCACAGGCCATAATTTCTTCAATAATTGATAAATAGTGCATTTTTATAGTCATTTTTAAAGATAATCAATATTTACAGTAGTTCAT
>NW_017295960.1:1344116-1350239 GCF_001594075.2 Trachymyrmex cornetzi
ATCTTTTCCCAAAAAATCAGATAAGATGGCCAATGCATACTTTGTAATATTTTGATAAAATTAAAGTTTTGTTAAGTATTTTCTCTTTAATTTCGATAGTATTTATTACTTTAAGCTTCAGTGAAAGTAATATCCCAAATATTGTTAACAAGTAACAAGAATAAATATATGTTATTTGCATTTTACAAAACTATGGCCATCATACCCGAGTTTACCCTATAAAAGCCCATTTTAAGATATAGTCCTCCAGAGATCTCCAGTTGATCCTCGGGGGAATCTCGGCCCTCAAGGATGACTTGGCGATTAAGGCAACTTGGCCTAATTAGAATGCCAGATGCGGGACCAGCAGGGTTACGGTCGGGTCGATGTGGATTACGAGGACAGCAGGGCGCAAGAGGATTTTCGGCCTCGAAATCGCTGCTAAAATTAGCCTAGCGTCTTGCAAAACTGCTCAATGGACACTGCGCCAACGAGACGAAGGGGAAATGGAGTCGAGTACCACGTTCTTGTGCACATGGTGGAAATATATAAGGTGAAACAATACGCATAATGGCGGTAGCTAACTGGAAATATCCAATCAAATATGTCCGAATATGCACTTTCCTACGTATAATAACACAGGTTATACTGGAATAGAGCCAATCAAATATGTCCGAATATGCACTTTCCTACTACACATCCATCAGATTGCTTCACCTTATATATTTCCACCATGCTTGTGCATACCACGTGCATATGTACACGAGAGCTCTGCTTTACGTGTGCTCACGTGTGCGCGCGTTGTGCAACGCCTCGTCGATATTATTTTCTCATTACGGGCACGGAAAAGCAAAAACCTCGTTTCTCAACGAAACTCCGCATGATCGTTACGTCACCTTTGCGCATCTCAAGAGATCAAATCTTTCAAATGAATTGTATTTCAAAGAAAGAGAGGGAATAAACCTGGAAAATTAAAATTTATTGGCAACTTTACCGTGAAAATTTTTATCGTTATTTAATGCATATTATATTAGCCACTTCGTACCGAAATATTGATCCAAATTTAATTAAAAAACGCCACTCAAACTCCAGAGCGTCTTCTGTTCTAAAACGTGTTGTAACACGTCGGACCGTGTTGCGAACTGTACGTTGCGATCAGACTGCATTCTATACAGGATAAAAACGTGTGTAGTAATATAAGGGCCATGGTCACAGAAAGACGTAAGCAGTAAGACTAATGAGCCTTCTACTATGACTAATAAGCCATTAGTCATAAATCAGAAGTTAAAAGTTAAAAATTGACGACTGTGATTGGTCAATCTTTAGCTTCTGACTTTTGATTTATAACTAGTGGCTTATTGTACCCCGGATTTACAACAGATTTTTAAGTCTCAATGGCTGTTCTACAATGTGCTTTTTGTTTCCTGTTTCTTGCTGTTTGTCTCTGTCTCTTGCCTTTTTGATCAAGAAGGCAAGAGACAAACAGCAAGAAACAGGAAACAAAAAGCACATTGTAAACCAGCCATAAGCCATAAGGAATGGACGAATCACAATCAATTATTCTCCTCGCATTCGACTGTAGTTGGTCAATTTCTTACGGCTTAAGGCTTAAAACACTTATTGTAGATCCGGACTTAAACGTAAGCAAATCGACCAATCACAGTAGAGAACGTAAGGCAATAATGTAAGTAAGCAGTGGTAAATAAAAAATATCGATTTATTGACTGCTTACGGAAATTTGTGTGCAGGAGTTCTAAAATCTATTATAAAATATTGATGAATATAGAAAACTGCATTTAAATCGTGCAATTCAGAGATTCGTGAATTATCTCATCATTCAAAATGCTCAAAATTACCCCTAAATAAGGACACTTCTTTCTCGGTCACCGCGTATATAATTATTTTCGCGAAGTCATGCGACGCGTGTCAGTCGGACGAATGCACGCGAGTGAATTTCGAATGTATACATATATAAATGCATTGAAGACACATTGCGTAATAAATGTAATCGCATGTAGAAATGGATTTTCTTTAGATGAAATCAGAAGTACAAGCTCGAACTTGATCGTGAAATTCGAATCTTTGTTCGAAAGAGAAAGAGAGGAGATAGATAAATAGGATAGAGGTGTTTATTGTTTATTATTTGTTAAATGTATATTTCTATCTTTATGTTTTTCTTATTTTTATGTTCTAGGGCAAGCCCTCTAAAAATGTAAAAGTAAAAGAAAAATGTAAGGAGAGAGAGAGAGAGAGAGAGAGAGAGAATGTAATTAACAAAAGAAATAAAAAGGAGAAAGAGGGAAAGAAGAGAAAGAGGAGAGAGAGAGAGAGAGAGAGAGAGAGAGAGAGAGAGAGAGAGAGAGAGAGAGAAAGAGAGACTTGACGGAATCGACACACAATGCAGTTTTGTTCCCTCTATTACGCACCGTAAAATTCTACATGTATTAATTAAAGAGAAAAAAATATCTGACGTCAGTCTTGCGGCGAAAAACATACCATCATTGACTCGCTCGTTCTTTTCTACGATAATTTTCCTACTGCTAATATAAATTGCACCAATATAAATCATGTGCGATAAAATTCTCTTTCTTAAATCTCCTTTCGTCACTGTCCACCTTCGTTGTGAGAAGAATGAATAATTCATGCAGACTACAATAGTTGACATTTGCATTTCCGGTTATGAGTGTATCTGATTATATCGGCAAAGTCAAGCATTTAATATTGATATTCCGCTAAAACGTTCGTTATGCAAAAATCACAATTAATGCCGTAATTAATACCAAATATTAGCCAAATACAGATGTATCTTTAGAGACTCGCGGATGATAGCGCGAGATCGTTCCTACGCAAACTCTAAAACTATCAATTAAAACATTATTTTAAAAGATTGTTAGATGTGGAAAACGTAACGTGTATATTGATTAAATTCAAGGATTTAGCTAGTTATTTAATTGCTCTTATCTGTATTGTATCTACTTTTTTTAAACTACGATACCATCTCATTACCATTAACATACTACAACACTGTTATTTTTCCTAGTATCTAAATATAAAATTGTATAAAATATATTTTCTATCTTCATTTATTTTATTTTATTGAATACAAAACTTATTTACGTCACTGTATAATTTCTACGCGTTTGAATGTAAAATATATTAAGATATAAATGTATATAAATGTATAATATATTTTTTATGTTCTCTCATTTATATTTATTTTGTTAAATATAAAATATAAAATAAACATATTTGAACGTGAAACATATTAAAATATAAATATATATAAAATGTATAATATTTATGTTTATTTATTTACTTTATTTTATTAAATATCAAATCGATTTACGCCACTGTATATATTTTCTCTATACTTGAATGTAAAATATATTATATAAATATGGATATCTAATGTATGTTTCTTTTTTATGCTTTAATTATATAAATACTGTTGAATGTATGTATGCTATACGTCAATGACAGATAAACATTTCTTTATGTTAACATATTACTCATGCTAATAGGAAATCTTAATTCCTGTTACTAGGTATGTAGAACGCATATTGCAGCGGGATTTCCCTCGGCATAAAATATCATTGAAAGTTAAACTTAAAGTAGGCTGGAGGAATGTTTAAGTGGGTGCTAGAATTCATTTGCAATAGATAAATCTATATCATTTCTGGGAATGAGACGATTGAGTCGATCTCGGGACGTTCCCGAATCGATTCGATGCGCTGGCAAACACGATGCATTTTATGTGCATGTGACGTGTTACCGAGTGCATCGTTGGAGTTACATGAAGACGCGTGGCATCGACTGTTGCGGATCGATCGACTTAAATGTTTGAAGGAAACTGGGAAATCCGATTATTATGCAATTCTCTTTGCAGCATACTCCAGAACTTCAATGTAGAGAACTTCAATATCGAAGTCTTTAACAGACTTTAACAAAGAGAGATCTTTCCTAAAAAAAGAAAAGAAGAGAGTAAAAGGAGCTACGGTTTTCTGAGACACCGAGTATAAGGTTACGATAATTTCGTGCGTCGACGAATTTCTTTCTAACCGTTATTAGCTCTGTAAGGTCTTGCGTGAATCATGTGCAACATTCGCCTAGACAGACATATTTAGGTTGAATATATAAAGATAAGAGAGAGAAAACGGATGTATGAGAATAAGCCTTATTTGAAGAAACTTTAATACATACAATATGCTATCCAGCAAGCACAAAGTTACATGTAACGTACCTGTTAATTGTAATTTCCCACTCAACAATATAACTGTAATATAACATGTGTGAGTTAAAATTAAATTAATTAGTTATAGTGTTGAGTGGGACATTACATGTACAGGTACGTTACATGTAACTTATGTTTGTTGGATAGCTTTACTCATTTTAACAAATGTATTCGTCGATGTTCATAATAATCGAATCACGCGCAACATACGCTTAGACAGACATATTCAGGCTAAATATATATGGATATATATAGACGTGGAAATGAATGTCGAGAATAAATCCTATTTAAAGGATTTATTTAATACAAAACTGTTTACTCATTTTAACAAATTTGTTCCAAGTTGATCATGATCGGCTAATGATATTCATGCAAGGTCACGTAACACATGCACGCGTTAAACCGCAGTTTGCCGCTTCCTCCTCCCGCCACTCGGCCGAAAAGGAAAGGTCTATAATTCTACGGTAGACTCCTCGCACACAATGACCAGTCAACGTACACTCTGCAAAAAGCACACATGTACACGACTCACACACTCAGGAAATGTCCTTTTCAAAAGCACCTACCTTATATATGACAAGAAAAATGTCCTGTTGAAGGACGGATCGTGAAATCGATCGCGGTCGCTCGATCGTCTCCCTATCGACAAATTCGGAAGCCCATCCTCGTTCTTTCGCGGAACGGGAGGGTTCCGTCCAAGCCGGTCGATAGAGAGAACACTGCGGTCAGCCGTTCGCGGCGGTGAAAATCACCGCGGTCGACGAAAACCGACCCGGGGTGGTTTTCGAAGGTGTTCATGTTCGCGAAATTTCGAATTTCGAACGTTCGCCAAGTTTTCCTTTGTATCGAACAAACGACTGATAAATTTTTCGAAGGACGCGAAATCGCGTGAGAGCGGCGCTAACTTGCCCATGCGGAGGGGGAAAAAAAGAGGGTGAGAAAAGGGGAAGAGCGAGGTTTTAAGGAAGACCCAGGGACTCACCTGCACGTCGAGGCAGCGTTTCGGAGTGAAGCGGAATAGCGCCATCCTTTTTCTTGCGTAGGTTGTAACCTGCGCGGGTGTCACGTACCCTCAAACTGACCGTCTGACTAATCGACCGAACCACGCGGTGCTGCGGCGCTCCAACTCGACTGGCTCCGCCGTCTGGCCGCCTCCGTTGGGCCCCAGCCGCGCCGCTTTCGCCGCTAAGCTGCGCGCGCATCCATTCGAGCGGCGCTCGACTCACTCGACTACGGCGCGCTTCAGACCGCTTCAGGAGCGGCTGCGGCCGCGGCGCGCCCCGTCTTGAAATTTCACTATCGGTCCGTTTGCATTGCATGCACTTTTTACACTCGGCATCTTGGCTTTCTCTCTTTTCAACTTCCAAATATGTATCCTTCTCATTTTAAGTGCAAAAATATTCAAAGATTTCAAGTAACGCGAACAGACCAATTAAGGGCTGCGTTCGAGCAGAAAAAGCAACTTTGCAACTGTTGTAAGATTCTTTTTTCGCTAAATCTAAGTCGTATCTAGTATCTAAAGTTTTTTGTTTCATCTTTGTCTATGATATGAATGTCTATGATAATAATTCTAAGTGTAGAAACCAATCGCTGCGCGCTACTGATTTTTTTTTCTGCTGAATGCATTCTTTTGTATGTCAATTGAGGCCCGGTTCCACAAATTATCCCCAGACAGCACACAATATTTACAAAATATTTACAAAATATTTAGAAATACTTATAAGATTTATTTTAAATATTTTGTAAATATTTTTGTGGTTTTAAATTGCACAGATCATAAATATTTATTATAAATATTATGAAATACTTATTAGAATAATTTTAGTAAGTGTTATAAAAATACTTAATGACACATTATAATCCAAATAAAAAATATTTATTAGAAATATTTATTTATATTTATCATAAATATT
>NW_017295960.1:1350307-1375578 GCF_001594075.2 Trachymyrmex cornetzi
TTTATTTATATTTATCATAAATATTGCATAAAATATTTAGTCTATATTTTAATAATATTTCGAATAAAGCTTTATATAAAATATGTATAAAATATCTATGTAGCATTCCAAAAAACGAATATTAATAAATATTTATCATAAATATTCTGTGCTGTCTGGGTCTTTAATCTTGGTTTAATTTATTTTTCGTCTTTTTTTAATTATAAGGATTCTAAGAATTAGAAAAAGATAAAACGTTTAATTAAAGTCTAAGAAATAAAAAAGATAAACGATAAGTTAAACCGAGATAAAATTTAAGTTAATCCTATATACTGGCGAGAGCCACATTGGATGCTTTTCATTTGGTGACATAAGTCAACACAAGTCGTTTTGCTGTTACATTCACTAAATGTTGAAAAAGATAGAATGAGATATTTGTGTCATTATGTCTCATTTTATGAATATGTTTACACAAATTAATAATTACAATGAGTTTAATTAATTAATACTAATTAAAATAAAACGTGCATATGCTCGATTTTATTCTGTTTCGACAAAAAAATTAATTTGATTTTCTCCACTTGATTTTTTACAATTTATTTCATGGAGTTTATAAGATTTTTTTATGCAAAATCTGACTAGTCAATTTAAGGATAATTTCAGGACATTCTAGGAAAAAAATTTGATTTTTTCAGAATTTATCCCATCAATTAATTTTCATTATTTAATTAATTTTCATCGATTTGCACAATATTATATGCTTTGTAATTAAAAGTTAGGATTTTTTATAAGAATGAATTAAAACGCTAACAAATTTGGAACAATATCATTTATTGCTTTATAAATAATATCAAACGAACATTTCATCAAAACAAACAATTTTTCTACTGTTCTATTTTAGATATTAAATTCAAGTTTCTCATTTTCTATTGGTAACTTATATTATTGCATTTTTAAGGGAGGAGACTTATACCTAAACACAACTTTTCTTCTTCTTATTTTTTCTTTTTTCACGCTCTAATTTTTTTTAAATGAAGGACTAATAAATTCCAGGCAAGCTAAAAAATTCCAGGGTTTTTTCTAGGAATTTTCCAAAATACATTACGCAAAAAAATTAAAGAATCACCTAGACCGCCCTCAAAAATAGGTAAATATTTAAAAGAGTATATCTTCATCAAAAATGATCATAACGAGATTTAAAAAAAAATATTTTAAAGTTTGAAATATCTACTTTCAAGATCGGTAATTAATATTTCAATCAGATTGATTTTTTACGGAGTTATACGAACAGAAAAGGGTATCCGTCAATGTTAAATAACTCGTTGAAAAAAAATCGTACAATGTTCAATAAAAAAGCAAATTGAAAGTAAAGATTCACTCTTTCGACTGCTGTAAACAGCATTTGATTTTTATTTCACGCCATAGACTTTTGTAAAGTTTGTACAAAATTTTCAGATTTGATACTCATTTCTGTCGTATAGCTCCGTAAAAATCAATCTGATCGAAATATCAATTATCGATCTTGAAAGTATAGATATTTCAAGCTTTAAAATGCTTTTTTTTTTAAATCTCGTTATGATTCTTTTGACAAAGTTACACTCTTTTGAATATTTACCTTTTTTTCAGGACGGACTAGGTGAGCCTTTAATTTTTTTGCGTAGTACATATAAAATTCCAGTATAATTCCAGAATCCAAGGATATTCAAGAACTGCTGGAATCATGTTTTTCTATAAGTTTTCAGCTTTGAAAGATTCTATGCGTTTACATATTTCCGCCACCAGCGATAATCTACAATATAAATATATATGCGAAACATGAAAAAAATTATTTTTTTTTAATTTAGTATTACTCTCGTTTAAATTTAAGGTATTATTATTGATGTTTTACCTATTCAGTGTGAATAAATGAAAACCATACGTAGCTCCATTTCTAATCACGTCCGTAATTATCTGCGCTATCAAGTCGACTGAATATGTCCTCGCCGCCTGATCGTCGTCCTTCATTCGTGCCAAATCTTCTTTAATTTTGATCGGCACGTCGAGCCTGCATATGTCTATCATTTTTTCTAGACATGCATGATTTGTCGGCGCGAGAATTCCAGGTAGGATCGGGATTTGAATCCCAATCTCTCGACAATCCCTCACGAAATTTATTAGGACCCGAGAATCGAAACATATTTGCGTTATAATAAAATCCGCACCCGCCTGCACCTACAAGTATTTAAAAACTGAAATTCTTGCTCGCTGGGCAATTTCCAAGCAAGAGTATTACTAGGAATATAATTTAAATTGACTAAAAATTTAAATTGACTATAGCAATTTAAATTTAATTTAATTGCAATAAGGCCTATAATACATGATGCATTTGTTCTTGGATTGCTTGCACTTAGTAAATTACTAGAAATTCTGTATTAATTGTGTGATGCAATTCTAGTTTCATTAAAACATGAGCAGGAAAAAATGTATCGAGCACCAGATCTTAGACCCGATTGCATCTCGTCCTCTCTTTTAGCTTTAAAAAGAAAAAGTGAGAGTTTTAAGCCTCACTTATAAAGTCAAAGTAAGTTGATGCAATCAAGCGGCCGTAACAATACAATGTTGCTGCTTTTGTGTTGAATGCGTTATCTCTTGCTCAAGAGAGATAAATTAGAGATACAAGATATAACTCGCCCAACTATGTTATCGATCGTTACTTTCGCTTTCAGGTAATGCAAGTCGAGCTCCTTAGACGGTGATTCGGGATGCATTTGTGGATAACCCGCAACGCACACACAGAACGTATCGCCAAATCGCTGTCTGATAAAAACTACCAGATCCGCTGCATGTTCGAAGTCACCATTCTCGGATAACGAATCTGCAATTCGGCTAAATATGTACTTTCCCGACAATCCAGACAACATATAGGTATGTCTAAAAAACGTCATAAAATATCAGAAAAAGACATGTTTTTTGAAACATACCATTGTCTAAAAGATATTTAAGGCCAGCCACACTCATTCAAGTAAACTTGTCGAATTAATTTACACAACTTTATTAGTAAATTTAAATTTACTACTAATTTACTATAAATTTAAATTTAATTTAATTTAATTGCAGTAAAGCTTATGGTACATATTTAATGCATGATGCGTTTTTTCCTTGGATGGCTTACGCAAGCATGTATATACTTGACAAGATGAAAAATTTATATCGACGTGTATGGCCGGCTTAAAGACATCATAAGGAAATTTAAACAATGCGTGCTGGAATAAAGCCTAATTTAATTTTCAATATGTTCTTTGCTTTCTGTGTCTTACTTTTTCCTTCATGTTTTTTCTTCTTCTTTGCGATTGTTTTATCGTCAATCGCGTTTCTTTTGACGTATTTCATGTCTTTTTCAAAGTTGATTATCAATTTTTATTTGGCCAGAAATAAGAAAATAAAGATAAAAAGTGATAAAAAACAAGAAACAAAGAGAATATTATAGATTAGGCTTTAAATACTTGGACAAATCGATAAAACTCGAGCCACTCGAGAACAGGTTTTATCATGAATTCTCCGGATCTGATATAATCGCAGGCATGCAAATCAATCGTTTGCGAAACATAACGACATTACAAAATACACTAATGCGATTGTATCTCGAGCTTGCCGGAATGTATCTCAACAATTAAATTAAAAATATATTTTTTAATTTCTACGTCATATATATCTTAATATTTAGATCTTTTTGCTTTTTGAGAATTCGAATTATGCCGCTGCAAAAAAATTAATACAATTTAAAAAAAAGTACTTCGATCAAATTCCAACCAATCTTTAATCGATAATTAATTAAACTGTTTCAAAATTTTTTAATAATTTGTAATTGTATAATTTAATTTTTTTCCATTAAAAAATTATTAATTTTATCCACGTTAATAAACCACTAGAGATATATTTGTGATTATAAATATAAATATAAGACACGATTAAGAAAATCGGAGTTTGGTGGAAGAGTTAAATTACCTCCTCGCAACGCAAATATATTAATTATTCCGAAAGCAAGAGCTTTTTTCAGGATGCAAACGACCTCATCACGTTTTAGACCTTTAGCTGCTAGATGTAAAAGAGTATTAGCCGGAAAATTCTCCGCCAGATCCAACGGCAGATAGCCATCATTGTCGGAAGCTGCTTCGTTATGCCACGTTAATGCATAAAAGAGGGGCGAATACTCTTCCATATTTATGAGAAGCCTATAATATTCGTATTATGTATTCATTTATATATTATAAATATTTATTTATATATAAATATATATATTTTTAATATGTATTATGAGTTTTAATGCTCGATGCAGTGTTCTTGAGTAGCACATAATTTGAATATTAACATTGTTTTAAGAAAATCTAGAATCATGTACAGTTATAACCTCAATAAATACCATCGCGAATCCATATCGAGAGTTTCGAAAAAAATACTTGTTCTTGACATTCTAATTCTAAAACTCATTGTATCATACTGGTGCTCTATCTAATTCTATCCGATATCTTTTAGTTATACAGACCTTTGGTAAAACGCACCGGATTTCCTCGTGGAAACAATTTCGAAACTACAAAATATCTCATTTTTGCTAATTTTGTCTTTTAACAATTGTCGCAGATCCACGACCGTTTTACGGGGATTCTCGATGTGAACATCGGATGTGGAAGGATTGTCGTTTCCGTCAGCGTCATTCCTCTCGCACATGTCGTTTTCGAGAATTAAATTTCTCATTATAAATCAGATCATCACGTAAATCTATAATGTTAATACTTTCATTCCATGGACTATACTAATTAATGAGCATCGAATTATGTAATGTAACAGCGTAGAACATCTCTTACAGTGATGTACACAATATTACATACTTGTATAAAATGTATACAATATATACAATAAAAAAAAAAATATATATATATGCATCATTGATTATGTATTACTGATTTTTATGTTATAAGAAAAATGATGTCGATTAATCTTCAATGCTATAATAGATCTTAATGTTGTATATAAGTATTTAATATATTATAAAATAGAGTAAGAGAGAGAGAGTCGTTTATTTTGGAAATGGTCCCGTAATACAAGTTTCGAAAAATTATGGATTTTAATTACAATGTAAATTTATGTATCATTTATTATTTGGCTTCTTAAAAATTTCTTAAATAAAGTGCTTTTACATCCTGGTAAAAAATTTTTCATGCATGAATATGTATAAATATGTATAAACATACATAAACACGCATAAATATTCATAAACATGTATATATATATATGAAATATGTCCATGCATGTTTATACATCTTTTTTCTCTTGTAATAAATTACTTTTTAGTATAATATAAATAATAATAGTAATGTGGAAACATTAAAAATAATTAAAAAGATAATTTTCGCACTATTTGTTTTAGAAAAAAATCAAGTTTGAAGAAATGTAAAAAAATTACTTACGTATAATTATATATAAAATTATGCATAATTATGTATGAGCAATTTTCTTTACATTTTTCCAACTTTGTTTTTTTCTAAAATAAACAATGCGAAAATTATCCCTTTAATTATTTTTAATGTTTTCACATTACTATTATTATTTTTATTACATTAAAAAGTAATTTTACAAAAGAAAGAAGAATGTATGAACGTGTATGAACATATTTCATATATAATTATACATGTTTATGAATATTTATGTGTGTTTTTGTATGTTATACATATTTATACATATTCATGCATGAAAAATTTTTTACCGGGATTACGCTTAGAGATTTGTCATTTATTTGTTAAATTCGCATAACACGCATTTCTTAATTATTATTTCTAACTGTACATCCACTTCAAAATGTAAAAAAAATAATTTATAATTATTCTGGTAAACGATTACAGGTTATTTTTTTCTCAAATATAATCTCCTACAGACTTCTGTGATCGGTATGTCGGATACAGTCGGTATTCCGCCTGGAGTAGTTTCGACATTTTGTAGGGCATACTTGTCCGTAATAGTCCGGATGTCATCGATGTCCGGAGTTATCAACATATTGATAGCAGGATAAATTAAAAATGCGAATGTAGCTAGAGCGGTCAATGCCCATATAGGAATCGCAACTGCCCAATACTTGGAGGGCCAATAGGTCAGGCCTAAATAATCATGCAGCACTTTGTCCGGTATTATCGCCCATATCACATACAACAGGAACAGAATATTCGATCCGATGTACATGGCATATCCATAGACAGCCCTGGGACCATAAGGTGCAGGAGTGTGCTCCATAACGCATGTATATTTTAAAACTAACAGGCAAATATAATTGGCTAATTGTTGGCTTCGTAATGACTATATGTCGGCTCAGGTGGACCAAATTTTTCGATGGTTTCTGTGACCAGTAGTAGATTATCAAAGAAAGATGTAAGTGCTACACGTACTTTCCTTGCTTCCTTACCACTGAATGACCTGTATAGAAAACGATAAATGTCAGTAAAATAATATTTACAAATACTTAATGCAATTTTAAGCTTACACTTCTAAAATATTATTATTTAATGTAAGATTCTTTGTGGCTTCACTACGCGGTGGTTCCTCATCGACCCGAAGCACTTGATACACAACTTCTGCTTCTCTGGCGCTTGGAAAAGGCACAGACAACTCTCTATGTAATGTTAAGATTTTAAAAGTAAATTGGATAGTAAATATTATTATAAACGAATCATTTGTAAAATAAGGATACACTTTGAGGTCATTCATGGCATTGTATAGTGACACAAATTGTCCAAATTGTAAAGTTTCTGTAATCATAAATTATAGTAATGTAAGTATATGATGCAAATAAATACATCTATATTTATGTACACACAAAATTTTAGTTTTTTAAATTTTTTTTAAAAAGATTCTGGTAAAAATTTGTTTCAGAATTTTTATACATTATAAATTAGAATAATTTTAGAATAATATTGGAATAATTTTTTTCAAAAATATTCTAAAATTTCTAAGATTGCTTATTCTATAATTATTTAAAAAATATTTGAATTTCTTTAGATTTTATCAAATTTATAAGATTCATTAGAAATGATAGAATAAGAAATTTTAGAATATTTAATTTATATGTATGAGAAAAATTCTAAAAAAGATATAGACTTTTTTGGTATTTCTGAAAAGTGTTCCAATTTGTATAAAAAAATCTGAGCAACTTCCTAAAAAGTTATAAAATTACTCAGAAAATTTTGAAAAATTACATGAAAAATTCAGAGAAAAATTTTCACCAGGGAATATTTGTCGCGACATAACCTCAAATCGATCATGACTCACGTCAATGGACTATGGAGTCGAATGGAGTCGCTCAACGCAATCAGTATGTTTATCTTAATGTGGCACGAACGTTGTTCAAGGATCATGTAACAATTACTGTATTTAAAAACATTGCAATTAGTACCAACGCGGTAGATATTCGCTCAACATACTTATGCAGGAGTGCGTCCATGGGCGTTGCTGACGTACAATAGTCATCTCGTGATAGTATAAATATTGCATTTCGAAGAAAAAGGAGGGAGAAGAAACACAATAGGCAGGACTGCATTTACCGAGAATTTTTATTTGCTTCCGAAATCTCCCTCAAATGTAAGTAATATTCAGACAGCTAGGCAGTCACCACTCTAAACTTTTTACAGATCTCTTTGTTCCTAGGTTATATTGACAGCTGCATTTATTTACCACTGTCATAAGTGTCATTGTTAAAACTTAGTTTAGGCCTTGTTTGACACTTTATCTTAACTGGACGTTTGTGAACAAATAATCAGTATTATGCAAAACATCGTGGGAATAACACCATACTTGAATAACTTATCGAGAGATCACAAGAGATCTCTATGTGTTTGTCTATTTAGCTAATTAATATTTAATTGTGAGATTTGAATACTATTTTATTAAATCCAGTTGCATTTTATGTACGTCAATTACGATAAGACGAAAAAATTATTTTATCTTGCTTCTGCACAAAAAAAAATCCTGTAATCAAAGAGTACAAAATACACTGTTGAATACTATAAGAAAGTATTAATATGAATGGACCGACGAGAGATCTACCATGGGGTTTGCAATGCACAAGATGTATGTGCAATGGTTGCTGCGAGCATCGTCGTGTCAATTGGGTAGCATGGCACCAAGGAGGTGTATTGGCGCTTACTTATCTCGCATACACTTGTTATCATTTGACTCGGAAACCAATATCTGTAGTGAAGAACGTTCTAAGTCTCAATTGCAGTAATCTACCAGTACCTACGGATATTTTTGTAAATGCCAGTAACCGAGATACTTGGTGCGACTGGGCTCCATTTGGTAAGGAGAGATAATGAAAATAATAGAAAAATATATACTTAAATATAAATATTTAAATATTAATTACTTGTTTGAAGTATTTTTTAAAAGTTCATATATTTGCAAATTTATCGTAAGTTTATCACGAGCATCAAATTTATTCAAAATATGTTCTGAAGCCTAATAAATTTAATACTTACTTCAATCAAGATTATATTAAAATTCAATTTTCTTTTTGTATAAAATCGCTTTTTCGATAAAATTTTGTAATATTCTTAAAAAGAAAGATTCTTGTTTTAAATACATGATAATGAGTTTTCTATAATTTTCTATAATATATACATTTGTAAAAAATATATTTTGAGACTATTATCTATCGAAAAATTATTCTTTGTTAAAGATTATTGTTATTTATAAGAGAAAAATTATATATATATATTTATAAGAGAAAAAAGTAGTAATTATTTTTCTTAGCATATTTTTCTGAATGGAGGAAACAAACACTCGAATATGCAAATAATTTGTGCTACATTATTTTTACAGATACAGAGGATGCACCAGCATTACTTGGCATGCTGGACTCAGCATTTCTATTTGCATATGCAGTGGCTATGTTTTTCAGGTGGATATCTTGAAATTAGTTTATTATTTTCTATGGCACAAGAGAATTTTATCAATAATATTGTCTTTTCTTTTCACATAGTGGATTCATAGCGGAGAGAGTAAATCTGCGATACTTCCTTTCCATTGGTATGCTTGCGTCAGGCATATCATGTTACCTGTTTGGAATCGCGAAACCGTACAATATTCACAATCTGTGGTACTTCATTTTCGTGCAGGTAAGTATCACTATATTAAGTGCTTTCTATTTGGTGACACAAGTTGATCCAAGTATTGTTCTGTCTTTGTTACTCCCGTAATGCTAAGAAAAATAGAATAACTTGCATCGACTTGTGTTATTAAATAGAACGCACCTATTATAAAGCATATTAACAAAGACGTTCTTTCATATTTTTCCCCTTCTTTTTGTATATAGGCACTAGGCGGAATCTTTCAAACTTCTGGATGGCCAGGTGTAGTAACTGTTGTGGGAAATTGGTTCGGAAAAGGCAAGCGTGGCTTGATCTTTGGAGTATGGAACTCTCATACGTCCTTAGGAAATATATTAGGTAGTTTAATCGCGGCGGCGTACGTCGAGTCCGATTGGAGTTTGAGTTTCATTGTACCTGGAGTGGTAATGGGACTGATGGGATTCGTGATCTTCCTGTTCCTAATACCAAATCCTATCGACATAGGATATAGCTCACCTGCTTGCCTCGGATATCGAAAAATTATAACGAATAGCTCGGACGATGACTCGTTTGACGGAGGTTACGAATCTCGTAGTATCAACGAGGATGTAAGTTCGCCATAGTTGCTAAATATTTTTGACGCTTTTTCACTCAGCAAATACTAGTATTAGCATAATAGATGTTTTTTAATTTTAATAAGCGTAAAATTTGTAGCGTAATACCTTTGTCAATTAACACGTAATAGCATGTTCGTAATTTAATTATAAGCATGTCCTCTATACTTTACTATGATTACAATTTTATTTCTTTCTGTTAGTTTTCCTAGGTTTTTATAATAATGCAAGCGTCAAGATTATTTTTAGTAGAATTATAGTTTGCACTTCCATAATAAATAAGTATCTACTCTACCTAGCGTGCCGTCTATCGCTGTGTCTACCGTGAACAACTTACTACCGACGTAAGTGCATGTCACTCTACAGTTAACACTGCTATTTAGCTGTAAAATGTAACATAAATCACGTGATGCATGTGTTATATATATGGTGCATAAATTTATTTGTAATTATTAAACCACGTGAGAATATGTATTTTGAACAACAATGTCTCACTATAACATTTATTAATATCACAATTGTTTTCGTTTAACATATATAAATACTATTAGTAGTAATATGTAATTTATATGTTTCAAAGAATGTGGCAAATGAACGCTCTGAAACCAGCCCGATACTGCCTGGACACCGACGTGATCATAATACATCTCATAATAGCGCGATCGACTTCATAGGAGCCATAAAGATACCAGGTGTCATCGAATATTCCTTGTCGCTATTTTTCGCGAAGCTTGTTAGCTATACATTCCTCTACTGGTTACCATTGTACATCGCAGCTACAAGTAGGTATTCGCAATAATAATTTTATTGTTACCATCTCATTATATAATCTCGTTTTAGTCTCAATAAGAATTTCTTGCAGCTACATACAACGCAACTCTGAGCGCGGATCTGTCGACTCTGTTTGATGTGGGTGGTATAATAGGTGCTATAGCAGCTGGAATCATCTCTGATTACAGTGGTATGAGCGCGTTAACATGCGCCGCGATGTTTGGACTTGCATTTCCCGCGGTGAGTACAATTTTTCCCTTAATACATTAAATATTGTCACATGCAGACTTGCAGTTACAAAATGACAAAATTATTAGATTAATTATTAATGAACTGTAAAAAATGATTGCTTATATAAATTATTATAAATTCATTAAATAATAAAGCATATATTGCTTTAAAGAATGTTCTTATTTCACTGAATAATAATATGCAATATTATAAATATAAATTCGAATGTGTATATCATTTGTATATTTTAACATGTGTACTTTATATATTTCAGTTATTTATATACGACTCTATTGGAAATACTAGTTTAGGCATCAATATAGTATTACTGCTGATAGGAGGGCTTTTAGTGAATGGTCCCTATGCATTAATAACGACTGCTGTGTCGGCCGAACTGGGAACTCATTCTAGCTTAGGAGAAAATTCAAAAGCTTTAGCTACAGTGACTGCCATTATCGACGGAACTGGTAGTATTGGGGCTGCAGTTGGTCCGCTGTTAGCAGGTCTAGTGTCTCGGTGGGGCGGATGGCACAATGTGTTTTATATGCTTATGTGCGCAGATTTATTTGCTCTACTGGTGAGTGCGCTTTGCTTGTTCTCATTGATACTAAAACGAAATATCATTACAAATAACGTGCATACCGTGTTTCGCTATTTCAGCTTCTGTCCAGATTAGTTTACAGAGATATAAGATTGTATGTGCAAAGACGAAGAGTTATTCAAATGTAAAACGCGAAATAAAATTCGCTAATTGTTGCGTATAAATGCGGAGAGGTATGTCAGTTTTTACATATTTAAAAATCTATGTATTCATAATTTATGGTCTCGTATCTCCTTAAAGGAATGCAAGAGAGAGATTTAAATATATGGAATCTATTTTGGACATTACTTTCCAAAATAACTGCTACACGCATCTAAATGTAATTTTAAACAGAGAAAAGCTAATAGCGCGCTGCTACTTTTCGAAATTAATATTTTTTATTCATGTATACAAAATGTAAAAAAAATGTTATTTTTTTATTGCGTATGCTACATATCAGATGTTACCATATGAACTTACATGACATAAATATATTACAAAGTTTAATATACAATTGTTGAATGCATATATTTCTGCAATAAATTATTGCGTACTGCTATGGAGTATCAAGTTCAAGGAATACCAGTGGGAATTATATAGCTGATAGAATCGGCGAATTCACCCCAAGCAGCTCTTTGGGTTTGGAAGATTATTATCCAAGCTAGTAAAGCAGCTGTCCAAATAACTGCTCCGATAGCAGAGAAAATCACATCTGAAAGAAACGTAAATGCGTATCATTAGAGAGGAGAGGCTAAAATTCGTTGTAGAAAATAAATTAATTGACACCAACATCTCTTAATCTGTTTCTGTTCCTCGTAAGGTGGTGCTATGAAAGCTTCTTTTGAGAACCAAACCGCATTCACGGCCCATAGGAATGGCAGCAGTGCAAAACCAGCTGTAACAGAGAGAAGTTGAAGAAAATATTGGCAAGTTGTAGTAAAATGTGACTTTTGGCTGTGCACTGCGTTATTTTTTTTTTCTCTCTGTACTTAAATTATATATACATATTTAGATTCTAGAAGAAAGATTTTGGAGAGAAGAAACAACTATTCCAAAAAATCAAGAACGCAGCTAAAGAAGTTAACAACATAAGAATTATATTTTGACACTAAGAATCATGTACTGCTGCAAATTCATAGCTATACTTGATGTTTAATCCTAATTTTAGTTCTCAATCAATTTTTAATATACTTGAGGATGGAGTATCTATAGATATCATCTGCTAATCCATACAAGTGTTAAGATCTGAATTGTAATATTGAAATATTAAGTCACTCTGGCTTGAATTTTAAAACATGATTGGACAGTAAGGCTGTATTCGAGAAACGCTCTATCGGCGCTATTTGTGTCATCTATTCTTGTTTTAACATCTAATAAACAATGAAGATAGAATGACACAAATAGCACTAACAGTATCTCCCTGAATACACTCTAAGTGTGTTCAGAATTAAGTGATAACAGATATCTTCC
This sequence comes from Trachymyrmex cornetzi, assembly GCF_001594075.2. Lineage (NCBI taxonomy): Eukaryota > Metazoa > Arthropoda > Insecta > Hymenoptera > Formicidae > Trachymyrmex > Trachymyrmex cornetzi. Next base: position 1,363,042 of record NW_017295960.1, read on the forward strand.
AATAAGAGATACAGATGATACGATGTAACAGGTGAATCAGTCTTGTTTGTTGATATTAAACAAAGATGAAACGATCACTTGTTACATTGTCTCTTGCTGGAAAACAAAAAATGCCTCTTTAAGACGATTGTAAGGCATATTATGTCCCAATTTTGTCATGTGTGTTGTCAAATTTGTGCCAACTATCCCACTCTACGATACTAAATCATCAAGCGCCAAGTATCAATACTAGGACCTTAATTATAGCTACGCGATGTCAACGTACCGCGAAAATACCATTTGCAGAGATACAATTTCTTCTCGTTCGGTATTTTTGACAGGTCCATCGTGGCCATCGACACCAGACGGCTCCTAACCTATTCTCCTTTCTGGGTGTCGCTTATTAGAGACACCTCGTTCCGTTTCCCCGATCAAACAATGTAAATAATGAAAATTAAGTCACCTCGATCGGTGGAAGAATCTCGGAATCGCGCTGGCGAGAACTAAACGTGAGTAAAATACGACAATAAGAATAAAAGGAAAGAGAGAAAAGCGTCGTCTGGCCTGGTCTGGCCGCGGTCCGAAGATGGCGCCGCGACGAGCAACGAGACGCGCGCGCTCGAGGCTCCCCCTGGTGGCGGGCAGCGTCACGTGAGCGGTGCGGTCACGTGACCGCGAGACGCGCTCGAGTCCCCGCCGAGGCTCCGCTGTCGCCAGGCCAGCCGGCCATTTTGGTACGTTAACATGGCGTCGCCGCCGGAGATTAATATGGCGTCCTCGGACATAATAACCGAAGTGGAGATCCAACCGGACATCCAGGAGGTCGAGATAGAGGCGATACCGGTGGAGATACCGTGCGAGACCGTGGAGACGACGATCGAGGGCGAGGACGGGCAGCCGATGATAGCGCTGCAGCCATTGCCGGAGCCGGGCCGAGAAGAAATCATACTGCAGACGCAAGAGGAGATCGTTGGCACTGATCCGCTTAGCGTATACGACCAGATCCCGGTGCCGGATAACGACATTTATGTCGAATCCAGCCCCGGGCCGTCGCGTAAAGCTGCTAAGAAGGCGCGTAAGAGCGGTGGCACGCGTTTCCGTGCCTCCGACCACGCGATTTTCGGCGAGATGGCTACCGAGACCAAGGCTAGAAAGTGGGAACAGAAGCAGGTGCAGATCAAGACGCTCGAGGGCGAGTTTTCGGTAACGATGTGGGCGTCCGGCACGGACGACGGTGAGTCTTTGTACACGTTTTCGGTCTTCCTCTGGACTCCTCCATTCGGACTTTCGTTCTTTCATTCTCATTCTCATTCGTTTTTCTCTCTCTCATTTTCCTTTTCCATTCTTTTTAGCCATCGCTCTCCCGTCGTCGAGTTCTCGAGCTAAAAAGGAGTTTCTTTCTTTCTCTTCTCCCCCGTCTCTCCCCTCGTTCCTCCTGGCCCCTTCGTTATCCACCACGCACACGGGCGGATACGCACTTCCGGTGTGATGCTCAGATCGATACTGCGTCGCTGCACGGGCGCGCGATCCCCGTGTGGAAAAATCGGCTACCTGGCCCGGTCACGTCGGCCGCGCGTTTCAGCCGGCTTGACAGGCCGCGTTGTTTGTTTTGATCCCGCGAACGCCATTATGTTTGGCCCCACGGGGGCAGCCATATTTTGAAAATGGCCTCTTTAACGCGGCGGATCGCCCGCCTGTCTACCGTCGAGCAAATGGCGGCGGCGGACGAGCCGAGCGACGTCGCGGAGCATCGCGGCACTTGATGTCCTATCGGCGTCGATACATTCAAATTTTGGGTCTCTTTGAGAGAAATAAAAATAAATAGTGATATGTAGAGCAAATTCTAGCCGAGATTCTCATTGGAGAAAAAAAATGTGGATCTCGACGGTTCGAGATGCACAAAAGAAGTTGCGAGTAACGCTCCGACCCTCTGACGGCAGATCCATGTTGCATCGCGAGCCCATATACCGGGTGTCCTAAACTCGAATACCGGCGATGTTTTCGTTGATTCGCGCCTTCCTTGTTTTTTTTATATATTTTAAGTCTGTTTTTTACTTTCACTCTCGAAATGGAGTGCACTAAGTTCAGAAAATGCAAAAATAAAAAACAGACCTTTTATTGCATATTTAAGGATGTATCGCAAATATTTTCAAAATAATGAAAAAGCTATTTAAAAAATTACAGATTATTTTAGGTCACATACATTTAAAAGTAATAAAAAAAATTTAATAATTTACTGTCTGGATCAAAGTTTATTTTAAGTAATGTTTTTTAAATCTATGTTCGAACAGAAATATATGGAAACGTATTATAAAATAATGATAAAAACCTCAATTTATTATGCAAGTACTTTCAATATTCCAGATGATTCATATAAAGTTACATTGCAATGCAGAGATTAGTTGTTCTATAAATAAACAAAATATTTCTTTTAAATCTTTGTAATCAATCTTTGAATCGCAATGAAACTTAATATAAATCATTTTTGAGTACTTAAAGTATTTATACAAAAAATTGAAATTTTTGTCAATTTTTCAAATATTAATGCATAAAAATAAACACAATACATCCTTGAAGATAGTCGTATTTTGTAAAAATTTTTCGATATAAGCTTTAATAATATTATTGCAATTTCTTCGGGAAGAACTTAAATATTAAATATTAAAGACGCGATATAATGAGTATCCTATTTCTTTCGATATACATTTTCTTACTTTTATCCCATATATCCCATTTTTCCTAAATAAAAAGCTTTTTTTGAAGCTTTCAACGAGAAAGATGTAACGTTAAATTATATCCCGTGAAGTTAAAAAATTCAATGTTTCCATTTCTGACAGAAATCAGAAGTAATTAACATTGCAAATGATAATTTTAATTACCTTGTTGCACTGAAAAAAATGACGTCATTATATCAACAGCGTTATTTTAATTGAAAATAATCTTATTGAATCAATAACAGTATTAATACTTTTAAATACAATTTTATTAAAACAAGAGTGACGTATTTTCCTGAATAGACGAAATTGAATTAACAAAATTATTTGCAATTAAAATAATACCGTTGATATGTCATTCTTTTTTTTTCAGTATGGGATTGTATGAAATTACATTAAGATATTTAGCCTCATCTTCGCCTTAATTTAATTTGCTATAATAATTTTATTAGAAATTACATCTCGTTGCAGTTTTATTATAAATTTATTCCTCAATATTTCCTTTAACAATCCTGTACTAATTAATAATAATTTCTGCTCCCTTTGTTACCAAGTATATATAAAATATATTTTGGGACCGCTCTCCGTTTGTTGCTGTTAAAGGTAACATCCTATTAGCGCCTGACCTGGATGTGGATGTTCCAGATGAAGGTTCGAATCCAGAACCGGATCCGGACTACACGGAATACATGACGGGCAAGTCCAGTGCAAAGTTCAATTCGAATAGTTCGATGTCAGACGGTATGCCTGGTTTGGATCTGTCGGATCCGAAGCAACTTGCTGAGTTTGCACGACCCGGCCATAAGCTGAAGGTGCGCAAACCGCCGGTGATGGATGGTGTCGAGCGAACGATCGCATGTCCTCACAAGGGATGTACAAAGATGTTTCGAGATAACAGTGCGATGCGCAAACATTTGCATACGCATGGTCCACGGGTTCACGTGTGTGCAGAATGTGGGAAAGCTTTTGTCGAAAGTTCCAAATTAAAACGACATCAACTGGTGCACACGGGTGAAAAACCATTTCAGTGCACATTTGAAGGATGCGGCAAGAGGTTTAGTTTGGACTTCAATCTTCGTACCCACGTGAGGATCCACACGGGCGATCGGCCATATGTATGTCCATTCGATGGATGCAGTAAAAAGTTTGCGCAATCAACGAACCTCAAGTCGCATATATTAACTCACGCGAAGGCCAAGTAAGTTCCGCTTCTTTGCTGTACTTTGAATTTGAGATAAAAGCAGAAAAGACGAGCGTGAAAATATTTTAAAAGCTATCGTATTAAAGAATAATAAACGGGACGATTTAGACAATAATTGTGTTTGTAAAGTGATGTTAAGTTGCATTTTAAGATATTAAAGATCAATTGCTTAAATTCAGAAGATCAATGTAGAAAACAAAAAAGGGAACGTAATTATCTGATTAGATCTTGTTTTTCATAATTTCAGATCTCGGAACGCGATTGGGAGACAAGTACAACAAATTCAACTTACACAGCCTCAATTTGTCCAAGTTGAAGTTGCAGATGTGGACAATCAACAGTTCATTGTCTACGCTGATTAGCCCCCCTAAACATTGATCTCGTATATCTCCCACTGAACACTACTACTAAAGTATCGTAACCATTAACTATTAATCTGAACAATGTAAATATTTTTACGACGCGTACAAGTGATGTCATATCACGTGACATGGACAGTCAAGCTGTCTTAAGCTGTCTTAAGAGAATTAATGGAAGAATAATACCTCTGTGCTTAGATACGAATTTCTTTTACGGAAAAAAAATGGAGCACTATATTATCGTAAAACAAGAGGGCAAATAAAGAGTTAAGCAAGAAAGGAAAAAAAAGTAAAAAAAAAAAGATAATGTGTACCTTTTAAGATAACAAGCTAGACTGTGTTGCGCACTGCTCAATTTCTTGTTCCATCAAGAGAAATAGAGTGCGCTCGCATAATACACACTACATACATATACATATACACTTACACACGCGCACATAACACGAGACTGTATATATATAAATACATATAAGTACAATTAAAATATTGTATACAGTATATTTTGGAGAAATTCAGATGGGAATAAACCACGAAGATGCATCTTTTTCCGTCGGACTCAATTGTATCATCTTAGTAATATACGAATTTTACACTGTATAATGCTGAGACTTGTTGATAGTTAATGAGAGAGGTAAAGAAGTTACGCGTGTGTAACGTATATTATGAAATTCGTAAATATATCACGCAATCTTTATTGTATGATTCGATATCGTTTTTCTTTTTATATCAACGGGGTATAATCGGGAAGATTGACGGGATGCGCTTTTTTTTTTCAACGGATATGGGAAGAAAATCGAAGATACGTGAGAGAAGGAAACTGTACAAAGAAACGTATACCGAAATGCTATTACTGCATCCCGATGTGATATTTATGAAAATGTTGCGACGTCTGCTCGCACATCGAATGGCTTGGAACGACTTCGGCGATACTTGAAATTTCGAGCAAGAAGCAATATAATTGTGGATAGATTTAATATCGAATTAGAATAAAAAAATTATTACTGCGTGCATCTCCCATTATGTCACCGATCATTATTATTCGCATATCATAATTTTATACGCGCGATATTGACAGGCATATTTACATAAGTACACGTATGCACCAGCCTGCATTAAATTAGACGAACTTTGGACAATTTGTTTAAATCCTATAAAGTATATATTCTTTCATAAAAAAAGATTTTATTTTACAGCTGTATATAATATTCTTGTGGCTGTACCCATCTGTTGATAGTGTTTTCTTGTATACAATCTAATATCTTTTTATAAAAAAAAATAAGAGGAGAAAGGTGAATTATTTTAAATTATTTAGCGTTTAAACTTTAGATTGCTTGATCACTCGGTTTTTGTCAATAAATTTTCACCATTTATTTACGCCTTACGGCAATTGTCATTATGTCCCACATTAGGCTTCTTTTTTGTACGATAGATACAATTTGGAACTACTTTTTAATATATCATACGGTCTACATTTTTACTGAAGTAATAATATTTGCGAGAAAATGAAATATAAAAATGCAATTTTAATTAAAATAAAAAATTTAATTTGAATAAAAATGATTTCAAAATGCAATTTTAGTTCGAATAAAAAACTATCTGACAAAAAGAAGCGTTGTCGTCATCTGCTTTTTGAAAGGAGATAATTCAATAATGATGTATGTATGTACGATTATATCGATGCTCTTTGCAGAAGATCAGGATATCTTCGCAAAGCATACGTAAATTTTTTGTTGTATTCATAAATATCCACCAAACTACGTGCATCGTTTTTCACGGTATATGTTTAAGTTCGATAATTTATATGAAAATATTACACGAAATAAAAAATATATATTTCTATGCTTATATTTTATTTGTGTCTGTCATTTTTCATTGCGCGAAAAAGACATCCTTCAATTAATTCGTTAAATTATTAACAAATGATATAATGTTGAAGAGCACTAATTCTATTGATTACACATATAAATATATAATATATAAGACATATGCGTATATAGATACTTTTCGTCTGGAACACGCACAAGATAGATCGATCGTATCAAGTCCATCCATTAAATAATGTCAGATCAGTTGGAATGAATAATCATTTTCTATAATTAGTATCTTCCAGATCGGCCGTCCCTACCTTTGTCGTCCCTTTTCCGGCGATCTTTGGATCTCGATCGTCTGTCGCGCGATCGCGATCGCCGTTTGCGATCTCGGCCGCGTGAACGCGAACGCGATCTAGATCGCCCCCTGCCGCTCTTCTTGCGACTGTACAAGTAACGGCGCAGCTCACGCGAGATGGGCTTTAGGTGCATAAAGTTGCAGAATCCGGAACGCGTGCATTCTCTAAAATGAAAAGAAAAACAGAGGATATGAGATAACCAATTTCATTCATCATTAGACATTTGCATGAATAGATTCTATTTAAAAAGCTGTGATCTATGAAGCACATGATACATCATCTTATCTTTGTTGTTCATTGAATAAATAAAGATAAAATGATACATTATGCGCTTTACAAAGCCAGGAGAAAATAATGTTTAAGATTACCCCATTTCATATTGACGACAACAAGCCTCTCTGAAATCCGTCACTGGTGAAAGTTCGGCGTACACTGGTCGACCACCAAACCAGCGGTTGTTCAAGTCATTCACAGCTCTTTCCGCGTCTTCCTCTCTGCGAAATTTGATATAAACGTTACCCACCAAGTGATCGCCGAGATTGTCGCACACGTTCATCTCCTCGATCTCGCCGTACTTGTCTTCGCACTCAACAAAGACATCTTCAAAGAAGTTATCATAATGCTCTTGCATTTCTTCGTCTGATACATTTGCGACCACTGGAACAAGAATAAATCATACTGTTTCTTTATTTGGAATTTAACAAAATATGTATCAAATTTACAAAATATGTATAATTATCATTGTGGAATTATAATGTACTCACAATGAGAGCCATCTGCACTTTTGGCAGAATTTTGGGGATTCACATACAGATTTTGAAGCAGGCATGTCTGGAAAAGAATTAATTTGTTTCAATATATTAAATGTTTAAAAGTGTTATGTAAGAACATTGATTTTTAATCAGTTCTAAATTTGATCTCGACTTCCAAGTAATAAAATAATATTGGATGCTTTCCATTTGATAACACAAGTCGACACAAGCGTTATTCTATCCTTTTTTCCTGACATTCAGAGATTGATGAAGAACATTTGTGTGGACTTGTATCAACAAATGGAAAGCACCCATTATTTATTGTTATTCATTGATGTTAAAATGGTGACAAAATTATGTCGTTGATGACATTTTAATATCAAAATGATTACAAATAAGCAAGGCCAGCTTGCTACCTGAGTTGTTATGTCATGATTTATAAATTTATATCTCAGTTTTAATTAATTAATTAGAAAGTTAAAGATTGTGAGTGAAACAATACAAGATAAATATTAATCATAAAGAATATGTATCAACAATTCATAATAAACGTTTAGAAGATAGTTGTAGTTGAATAAGGATTGATTCTTTCCCTGTTGTGTAGACACATTTAAATAGTAAAAAGATTAATTAGGAATTTAAATTAGATTAAGTTAATTATTTAATACCTGACTGAATGTAGGTTTATTGTGGATACGCGAGCAGCGGTCGCCGTGGCGGCAGGCGCCGATTTTGAAGTAAAAGGAGCAGTTTACTCTGAAAAGAAAAAAAGAAAAGTGTAGGTTAGGATAAGTCACTCGCGTCTCCATTCATTTACAATTCGGCAAAACGAGTTTTCCTTACTTATCCTTCTCGGTACCGAAGATAGATGCTAAATACTCCGCCATGGCTCACGTCGTCTCGAAGACGAGATTATTCCGAGAGTTGTTAATTTACTCGAACCATCAAAACCTACCAAGCATCACCATCATCACGCGCGACATACACCGATAGAGACGTCAAAATGGCGATCGCATTGGTTACATTTACAATGAAAAGAAATGCAGCATTTTCATGGAAAAGAAGTCACCAATCAAAAATAAACGCAAGAAAAGAATATGGATGTTAATTGGAAAAATGTCGACAAATGTCCAAAATGAAATTCAATATGTTATTGTGAAATTATTTAATAATTACATAATAATTATTCAGTTTAGTCTTCTTCACAGCTCCGAGTTCGCATATTCACAAAAAACTTACATTTAGCTACATTATTACATAATTAATATTAAATTATTATGTAATTAATATGAGCCTAGATAATAATGATAAAATTGGCTGCGTTCAGCAGACTCAGCAGTTTTGCAACCGTTTTATGATTCGTCGCGCTGATTGGATTATACTTTTAGATTTAAAAGAATAGTCCTATCTCAGCGAAGAATCACAAAACGGTTGCAAAACTGTTGAGTCTGCTGAACGCAGCCAATGTCTTAAGTCGCTAATGTGGCTCTCTGGCCGGTATTCATAGTCGGTTCTTATTTTAAGACCGTCTTAAGTAATGTCTTAAGTCGCTAATGCGGCCTTCTGATTGGTTCATGACATCTTAAGACTGTACTTAAGACGGTCTTAAATGTAAGATCCGACTATGAATACCGGCCTCTGATTGGTTCATGATATCTTAAGACTGTACTTAAGACAGTCTTAAAATATAAGATCCGACTATGAATACCGGCCATTTGTCTCTTTCCAATTTTTGAATTGGAAAGAGATAAGAAACAAGTTGAACCTCAGTTAAGAGTTGTGTTAGACGTCATGTACCTAATAATTTACGTTTAAGGCCGGAATTCATAGTCGGATCTTATATTTAAGACCGTCTTAAGTACAGTCTTAAGATGTTATGAACCAATCAGAAGACCGCATCAGCGATTTAAGACATTACTTAAGATGGTCTTAAAATAAGAACCGACTATGAATACCGGCCTAAAAGACATAAAATATTCTGACATAATAATAACGTCAATTTAGAGACGTCTTTGATACATTTTTAATAGGTCGCTTTTAGTTAACTATTTGATATGTTACTGTGACATTATGACGTTATTTTACGTTACCTGCAACATTATTAAGGTGATGCTAATAAGCGCTCAATAGTGACATCTTTTATTCATTTCTTACATTAATTATATATCATTCTGTCTTACTCAAACGCATACATCTGTCTTTATCTAACATATGCCAGCACCATCTATCGCAAGCTGCGCAACCACTGCTACACGGAATTTCCCAGTCTTCGCAAAGCATCCGTATATACATATTTTCCATTCGGTGAAAATACTTTTCTTCTAGACTTTCAATCCTAGTTCTACAAACTCAGTATTCAGTTCGTTCCAATAATGTGACCTCAGCTGCACGCTTATTTTTAAAATATGGACTTTAAAACTCTTATATCAAGCAAATAGATATCTAAGGTGACAGCTGTATGTACGAGCCAAAAGTAAGTGAATTTTTTAACTTTTTTTCGATTTTCTCATGAAATCCAGTACAGCTGAGGTCCCGTTTGTGCGTACTTTAATTTATGTAATAATACTTTTGCAATCCGTAAATCTAATTCGGAGATTTTTCACCGAATGAAAATGTGGGTAAAACAGGAGGCTTTAGCATCGCCTTAACATGTCATTTGACACATTATGCTGGATTCACACTGCATCCGATTTGCGTCGTACGACTCTCTGCAACCAATCAGAAAACAGGATTCCGATGGATTTTGTTTCATTTCATCGGAATTCTGTTTTCTGATTGGTTGAAGAGCGTCGTACGACGCAAATCGGATGCAGTGTGAATCCAGCATTAGGAGCTCCGCACAATAAAAGGAACAGAGAACAAGAATTTCAATCTTCAAAAATCATACTGTATATTCCACAATACATGATTTTTCATAGGTTGAAATTCTTATTCTCTGTTCCCTGTTCCTTTTATTGTGCGGAGTCCCTTACTCCTCCAAGATGCAAATAATTTGAGTTTATGTTTTAAAGTAAGAGGTTCTTATATTTTTCTCACATCGAAAAAAGTGTTGCAACCGTTCTTGTAGAATTCCTCTAGTTCCTCGCACATGGTCTTACAAAAATATTACTGCAAAATGTATACTTTTACCAATAATAGTGAATAAAGAGTGGATATTTTTTCCTACAATATAATACATTTATTATTATTAGTCTGAAATTATTACGTTCTTTATTTTTATTATATTTCGTTGTAACATGACACACATATATGAATGTTTTTTTTGCAATATATAATATGATATATGTATGCTTCGTTCTCATATAAAATAATGTATCAAAATTATTTTTTATTAATAAATATAATTAGTGAAGTTAACATATATCATGTACTGTTTAAAGTTAAAAAAATAACCGAAATAACGTCCAAATAGAGCTAAATAAGGGTATTTTGAGAGTGTTATCCCTCAAAATACACTACGCGCGTACTAATAGAAACAGATATCGTGCAGAAAATATAAAAGTACTTCGTGATTGGTTGAATTTTGTTCCGCTGCCGCATGAACCGCTCCATGTGACTTCAGCCTAAAGCTTACAACACGAAATGGACGAATCACAGTCAATTATTCCCCTCGCATTCGACTGTAATCGGTCAAATTCTTACGGTTTAAGGCTTATATAAAACATCTATCGTAGATCCGGACTTAGGCGTCGTCTACAATACACGGAGTAAGAAGTAAGAGTAAGAAATTGACCAATCACAGTTATTCTTCTCATATTCGACTGTGATTGGTCAATTTCTTACTCTTACTTCTTACTCCGTGTGTTGTAGACGGGCCTTTATAGTTGATTATTCTTCTCACACTTAACTGTGATTGGCTAATTTCTTACGGCTTACGACTTCCGACCCTATTGTAGAACAGACATAAGGCCCATTAACAGAAACGGCTTTACAGGTGTTTTGGTAGGCTCCTTTAACATCGCTGTAATTTTGATTAAAATCGGTAAAGAGCAAAGCGTAGCCTCTCCTTGCTAGGTAGTCATTTAAATTGCGCGCCAAATTAATTCTTCGGTCTTACAACGCAAATAGATTGAGTAATATCGCAAATTAAATTGTTTAGCAATTTACTAATTTGATGTTACATCCCGATGTGCATGATATTATAATTTGTGAATTATATAATATCCCTAAGGAAAAATATCCCAAACAAAACGTCATATACTCGTACGTTCATTTCTTGGCAGTCAAGCATAAAACTTTGTCGAAAAAATCATTGGCGTTAATAAATGAATGCGTATTGCATTTTGTCATGTAAGCTTTGAATAGCATCTAATGAACGGTCCATTAAATATAGTCTCCGGGATATTTGATAAATATAGCGATAAAGATATCTGGGCAATGATCTCCGTAGATATTATACGAACAGAACGTTCGCTATCTTCATCAAGAGATATATCACTGACAAAAAAAATCATTCCTTTCTTATTGCATATGACCTAACATTTTGAGCCATACTTTCATCTTTATGTATACAGCATCCATTAAATTCACTTTAAACGATCTATAATTGCTGTTGGAATTTGAGATCCTATTTATAATTCAATATGCGAAAAGAATTAAAAGAATCGAAATTATGTATATAAAAAATATTAATATAAATATATATAAAATATTATATATATAAAAGACAAATTAATGCAACATATATAAAATATAAAATTATACATTACAATTAAAATTCTTGAAATCTTTTAAAGTGTGGATTACTTAAAGTACACTTTATTAATTAAATAATTGGAAATATATAAATTGTTGTCAGAAAGATACGACGTCTCATAAAAATAATAACTAACATATATTTTAATTATATAATAATATATATGTTTCATACACGTTTATAAAAGCATATAATTTTGTAAAATAATATTAAATAAATTTCTTAACTAAATATATATTAATATACGTATATATTATATATAATATATAGTAAATTTAATATATATAATAAATTTATAGTACAAATATGTAATATTATTGTGTTTTTTATTTGTAATATGTATTTACTACACTCTGTTTTCATTGACAAGGCTGAGCTTATGTCCTAGTCATCAAGTTCTCGTGTTCCGCAGAGTCTCAACCACCTGTCTAATAATGCGCCTCCCGTATCCGGTACCGCCTAACCGTTTCCGGTGTACCCGGGGCTAGATGTTACCCCCTGCGGTGTCCTCACACGCGACCCCCGCGCATAGGGGGCACGCGACCCCAAAAACACTCCACGCTCCAATGCACCGCCTTCCCCAGTTTTTCCTGGGGTACATCCCTCCCGCAGCGGGTGCGTGTCTTCGGCATCCGTATATACAATCCATTTGTTATTACGGCTCCCCCC
>NW_017295960.1:1375626-1387267 GCF_001594075.2 Trachymyrmex cornetzi
CAATCCATTTGTTATTACGGCTCGTCAATGTGAAGGAAAATTAGTGAGACCTCTAGCACTCGTAATCGTCGCTATTTTCCACGAACATTCTGGAAAATCGTTCCAAAAATATATGCACTCAGGATATTGCTGAAAGTATTATATATAATTAATAATGATAAGACCCGGAGAAATTTTTCCATTTCTGTTTCCTCATTTATTCAAATATTTATAACCATTTAGTCTTAGTAGCTATACTGAACAAAAAATTTATTAAATTTTGACATATTTTTTTGATAATAATAGTACTAAATAAACATTATTACTTCTGGTAAATAAATATTTACTCAAAATAAAAAAATAATAGTTAAATCAAATTAATAATTCTTGTATCAAACAAGTATTTTTTTAAATTTAATTTTTTTTTTCAATGCATCATGATGCTGAGAAAATAAAAAATTTTTCACTTTTACATCAAATTTTGAAGCTGCGGCATTTTAGAATTTATTCTAAATAAATGCGGCAATAAATATATAAAAATGTAATATTATTCTGTTTTCAAAAAAAACTTATAAATATTGTAAAGTTTACATAATGTAATATATTTTGATCTTCTATTCATAAAATAATATAATATATACGATGTAAAATATAATTTTTCTGGTAGATAAGATTAATGATCGGGCGGAAAATCGTTTAAAATGCATGTCTTTTCGCGTATCCCATATGCAATTCGTGAACACAAATCGATTTCACACTCCCGCTGGGTATAAATTAATAGACACTTATGGTGCGTTTCGATGGGTTACTCCCTGTACCAGGTGTTAGTCGTAGCCTCCTCTTGCCAGGATGCACCGTGAAAAATCGCTTTATTCATGGAGCGGCTGATTCGGGGGCCTCTTACGATTGCTCTGAAAATCTGTGTTTTAAATGTATCTCAGAAATTCTTGAAAATTGTCTTCACAAAATCACGTAAAAATGTATTGTAAATTATAATATAAATATATTAATTTCAAATACAACAATAAAAATTACGTTAAAAATTTCAGTAACTTCGTCTTTTATCACTTAAATAATTTGTACGAAATTTTTTATTCCAGCAACCACTAAAATACAATTTGGTATACACAAAGACTTTGGAACGTATATCTTGAAAGTGTTTTACTTCTCTCCTTTTAATTTTTTTTCTGAGAAAGATAAATTTTAGATAATTTTAAAAAATATAAATGAGTTAACTGTTAATTCGGTTTATATATCCCAAAGAAATGCGACAAAAGTTTTAACACATTTTATATTGCATTGCGGGTTTTTTATATTGCAAACGGTGACGACAAATCTTTTCGACGTAGGGATAATATTTATTCAATTGTCGATGCGAAACGAGATTGCGCGAATCGTCTCGTCATCGCTGGAATCGCGATTAAGCGCATACACGTGGCCACGCGAGCTTTGCCATTTAAATCCCCTTTAGTTATCTCTCGATCTCGAGGATCAAAAATTCTATCGGACAATGGAGCCGTCCCGACGCAGTATTTTCATTTCGGATTATACCGGAACAAGCTGCGGCTACATTCGATCGAAGTATACGTGATTAGCAAAGGAAAAAGAGAGAAATAATTCCTTGTTTTTTTAAGCCATTAATTGTAATTCGTATCAAAATTCAAAATTTTATTTCATTTATAATGTTATATATTGTGTAATACAAGAAATAATTGAATCATAAAATACATAGTTGTTAAAATACATGTAAATATATAGCATAAAAATTATAATTAAAATTTTATCCAATAATTTGACATGAATTATAAAATGAGTTCTAAAGCAACAAATTAAATATAATTTAATGATAATGATTAATTATAAATAATATTTTATAATACTATAAAACGCAAATTTTTTATGATAATTATTGAAATATTAATGACAAATTTTTTTAGCTAGATTTTTAATTTCATATTTTTATATTTATATTCAAATTAATTATTTTTCAAATTATTGTATTTTAAATGAAATTTAAATTAAATCTTTTTTTTTTAGAAGTTATTTTACATACGTCACTAATGTAAAACACCAGCTTAAATATATTAATTATTTTAACACGTGTGATATCACACGCGAAAACCGTTAACACAAGATGCAGTTATTAACGAATAGGGATATTAATTACAATCGTGGGAACTGGTAACACCGTTTTCCCGATTCTTTCCAGAGAAGCATCACAGATGGACCTATAACTCATCCGGGTTCGACGTACCCTCACTTCGTTATTTCGGGACTGCTAATTACCAGTGTGTTATAGAGGAGGTCCGAAATCATTCGGAAATGTAAGGATATTTGTAACAGGGCTTAGTTTATTAGCTGTCGGCATTATCAAAAACAAAAAGAAAACCTCTTCTGTGAATTTATGTGTTATTGAATATCAAAATACTGTTTTAAATCCTATAAAATATATAAAACAAAAAAGTTATAATTTAATACGATTATTCGTTATACGATATAAAAAATAATTATTATAGTATTGTAGTAAATATTGTAATAAATAAGTCTAGTAATAATTCTAAATAATATAAATAAGTAATTATTACTGTCGCTAAGAAAATAATTTTCATATCACAATTATTGCAGGAAAAAATACAAATCAATATTTTTATCGTTTCGAAGGTATTAAATCATTTTCGTTGAAAGATATATCAATTTATATTTCATTTATAATATTCATTTATAAATTTCATGAAGCTCTTCCGTAATATAAACAATTGCTGGAGTTTTATTTTATTTGTAAAATAACTTTCCCTCTTTGTACACCTTCTGTTACAATCGATATGAATTCTATATGATTCTCGAGATGATTTTCACGATAAAAATACATTCAATTCAAAACAGGTGACACTTCCTTTTTATTCCCTGCACGTGCCTTTTATATAAAATTACAGTAAATATTGTCGGGTTAGAAAACGGAGCGTGCATCCGGCAAACATATTGCGAGCCGCATTATTATCTGACGCTTAATAATGTGTTAGAGAAATCAGATCATACCTGTTACGGTACGCATAATTACAGGTTTGCTCGACGGGGCCAAATGTCGCCGAAGTGGTTAACCTGGAACGCAACCCTTTGCCGCGACATTGCGGCCGCACGTGACTTGCACGTGCGACCGATTTCTTTTCCATTACGAGCTTATCTGTGATCCGACAATGTGCTTTTTATTGTTTGCAATAACTTCGAGAGAGAGAGAGAGAGAGAGAGAGAGAGAGAGTGCAACTTGAGTGCAAAAGTGAATTAATGAGAGAGTGGAAGAGAAAGTAAAGAATTGTGTGAAAATAAAAGAAATATTTTGCATATATCGCAATTGCTTACACGTAATTATAATACACTACCGGAAATTGAAATCCCACACTCAAAAAAGTGATCTTGCAGTTACAGCGAAAATTATCTAAGAATAAAAAATAGCTAAAATAGATAAATTTCTAGCAAGTACTGCGATATTAGATATGTATTGCATCTAATCATATAGATGACAGAGATAGAATTTAGATTTGTGCTATAAATTCTATGCGTATGATACGTAATTTTCTATCAGATACAAAAAACAGCTATAATTCTAGTTGGAGCAGCAAAATATTTTTTTAAGTGCAACACCATGAAGGAGTTGTGCTAGATGAATGAAAGTTACACAGAATGTTTGTTCACATGAGTTATTTTATTGATATCTATTACAAGGTCACAATTCGCAGAATACGAGTGTAGCGCCATATAAACATTAAGTATATTCCGACTTAATACCCACTGTTGTCACCTCTATATTGAATGCAGGCCTCTAAACGTGCATGCATCCGATCGTAGAGGTGTCGGATGTCATCTTGTGGAATGGCATTCCACTTGTAACAGATATCAATATAATAACTCATGTAAACAAACATTCTGTGTAACTTTCATTCATCTAGCACAACTCCTTGGTGTTGGGATGTCAATTTCTGGCAGTGTAATATATTAGAATGTGTATAATTACATATTATGTATGTAACTACGTATTACATTGTGCATTATAAATATTATATCCCTATAGAGTATAATTATTCAATGTATCCCCCATTAGCTTGAATGATGGCCTCTATTCTTGAACTGAAGCGCACGCACGCTGTAACGTAGCGCTGTCCATGGCGAATGCTGCCTTAATAGAGGTCCCTAATGACGTCACATTGGGATGCTGGGATTTGTTGGTGACCCTTTCAACTACGCTCCATACGTAGTAGTTCAAAAATTAAAATCTCTGGGCTGTTAGGAGGCTAGAATTCCTTGGACCAAAACATATCGACGTTGTTTGAGAGCCAGTTTTGAACCAAATGGCTCGTGTGAGCCGTCCACTTGTGCACTTGATATTTTTTATGTTTAATCGAATACACTATGCGATCTCAATCTCTCGTACAATTCGAAAATTTTTGTTAATCTATCCAAATTACCTTGCTTTACCCTATAAATTAAATAAGTCGAAATGTGAGTATGTATGTATAGATATAGATAATAGACTGCATACAAGTGTGAAAGCAGCGTAACTAATACACTTTACTACTTTTTTGACATCATAAGTTTCTCTTGCTCGCCAGTTTATAGCCGGCTTTCTTCACTGCGATGGACTTTCGTTCGTGTCCGTCGGGCAATTACGAATTCATGAAGTCGCTAGAGACTATAGATACTTGAAAATTCTGTAAGTTCGATGGGCAAAACCTATAGTTAGCCAAGTTCGCAAATAACGAACAACATCTAACGGCAATAAAAACTTTCGCGAAGATACCAAACGTAAGGGGCAGCGGTTTTTATACAACAGTTTTGATAGACAGTTGACAACTCTGGAATGAAACATTATCATTCTACTAGCACCTCTAACAAGCTGGAATAAAATATTTAAAAGAATATTCTAATGTAGTAAAAGGATTAGTAAATTTACTTACAAAATATATATGTATAATTTAAAGTTCAATAACCTGGATCTTACATATATTTTGTATAATTAGTTGACGATTTCTGCGTTAATTATAAAGAGTGAAACCAGAAAAAATATTTCGTAAAAAGCTTTGTATATTAACAAAAACGTCTGGTTGGATTGATTGGAATTTTAGTTAAAAATGAACGAATTAGAATTTTCTGTCCAAATCTACTAAAATTATAGTTAAGATAACCGAAATTCTAATTAACATAATCAGAATCTTTTGGTTCGTCCATTTTCAACCAGACATTTTTCTCAGTGTACATTATTTATATCTGATTTTGCAATCATAATAAATATTTATATGAATAATATATTATTTATGTACAGAGAAATTATCATTGTCACGTTTTCAAAAATTCTTCAATTAATCTCGATTTCGCATATCTTAATTATTGCATACGCTTCTTTCAATCTGAATATTTTAATAACTCAATTATATGTATATTTCGGCAGTTTAATAAAGTATTTAATCTTACACAATTTCAGATGAACATTTCCTCGGTATAAACAAAACAAATCACTATAGTTCGACTACTTTGAATCCGGTTTCAGTAAAGTTCCAATTCGTTTCTTCAAATTCAATCTATTTTTAAACATTTTCTTGTTCGCAAATCGCGCGAACTTCTTTATATATAATTAGCTTATCATGTTCGAGAAAGTTCCGATCGGTTGTAGTTCTCCCGGCAGCGTTCCGGGACGCTGTTCCTAGGAACGGGAACAACGGCGGTTCCTTATCAGATCGATGAAGAGGCGGCACCGCTACCCCAGCAACCAAGGGGTAGGCAGGCTCTGCCAGCCGCGCGCTCGACGAATGGGGTCGTAGCTGGGCTTTCAACCCTGGCATGGCTTCCGCTTTGCTGGTCATCGCTTTTCGATTTTAGTCCAGCGAGAGACCACCTGAACGATCGGGTAGCACGGTAGGTGGTCTGCAAGTCCGCAGGAAGCTGCGAAAGGTTCCAGTTTTCGGGCGCGAAATCGGCAAACATCTGGAAAAGCATTTAAGGGATAATCCCGAAGTCACGCGGTGGTGAACTCTGCGGAAAATCGTACGAAAATCGTGGAACGAGCGATGTTTCTTGTGACGAGCAAATGTATGAGGAAATGCCTGAGTTGTCAGTGAGAGTGCGAGGGAAACTAAATAACAACAAGGAAATTCAAAGAGAGATTTGAGAGAAAAATATCTCAAATTACAGCGCTGCGTTTTTTATAGAAACTGAGAGACGATAGTTATGACAGCAATCCGCAAATATTTGAGGCGTTAATGCAATTGCAAAGTGTAATTTAGGAACTTCCGTCAGGATTTAAGACTTATGAGAATTTTCTTAGTGATCTCTGTATTCTTTTGGAAGAATTATACGTGGACGATCACGGACAATAAATCGCTATAATAAATAAATAAATCTGAGGGAGGACAATTCGAACATCAATGCAATTTGAAGGATGACGTATTAAAAATATTTCAGAAATAAATAAAACCTGTATGATGAGGAGATGGCCAAATGTAATCGTAATATTTATAATCAGATGTGTGTCTTCACTGAAAAAACCGTTAATGGTTGCGAAAAAAGACTGTAATTTGGAGTGCCATTTTTAATTGATAAACGAAGAAATATATGTAAAGCAAAAGAGTTCACGTATAATTGCAATATTTTCCGATAAAAGCTCTTTGAAAATTTTTACGCAAAAATTTTTCCCAACAGGACAATAAATGAAACTGTGCGTTAAATATAATAAAACAGCAGTGTAACATCAGCAACAACACGGAATGACCGAGAAGATTATAAATCAACGTAACTAATTGAATCCCGATATAATTAATGTTTCGATTTCTATCATTCTTTTGCAACTGCAAGAAAGCAAATTAAAATCCCGCGTGAAATATAAGAGAGTTTTATAGTCGAAAAAGGATAAAAATATAAGAACATATAATAAGATGTTATTCTCACAGATGCATCGCGAATATAAGAGATCGTCGGGATGATGTTCGTAAGTAGTAAATCGTAATGTCGTAAGTGGCATTGTTGGACACGAACCGAAGCACGAACTCGAGGTGTACCAAGTGTTAACAAGTGTTTGGACAAATCTCATCACGTGGAGCGGTTCGCCAAGACACGTGCCGCTGTTTAGAAATATTATCCTGCACGCGCCTGGCACGTGTCGATCGTATCTTTCAATCCTCGAGACGTGTTCGAGGGTGCGCAGGTACGATCAGAAATTCCGGCAAACTATGAAATCGTTCGACACGAGGATTTGAAATTTAGTTGCTAAGCTCGTCCAATAATTAAACGATTATCATTCAAAGCGTCTAGAGCGAAGAATTAAATGGCGTGAGATACACGACGGTCTCGTCGTTCTACGTCTAGTCAATACAATCTAGTCGTATTTTTCGTTAATTAGTTAATAAGTGAGCGATCTTCGGATCCAATAAGGGACGTTAAATTAAGGAAAGTACATCAATATCCGCGAGACCTTTAATTATTAAATCTGAGTGATTATTCGCGAACTGGACGTTAAACACCGTCATTATGTATTCGATGGACAATCTCGAACGGGATATGATGAACCGGCAGTACATGTATGAAGCGCACACCTTCCTCGGTAATCCGGCAATTCCGGCATTGCCACCACATTGCGGGATACCCACCACGGCGACGCTTCCGGCGGTGATCCCGTCGCAGATCCCGTCGTCCCATCATCCATCCGGTAGCACCGGTAGCACCAGCGGTAGCGAGCACTATCTCTACGACGAGAACAGCAGTGACAACGAGAGCGTCTACAGCAGCGATCAGGAGAATCACGCGAGAGAGTGAGTACTCCAAAAGTGCTTGCTTTCTTCCGATTTCCTCTTGTTTGGTTTTCTCCGACTCAAATGTAGAGTCACAGTACCATGCAGAAAATGTGCTTGCTTCACTTCAGGTGCTTCCCATTTAGTGATACAAGTCGACAGAAGTATCGTTATGTTTTTGTTACTCGTGCAAAGAAAGATAGAATGACATTTATGTCGACTTGTGTGATTAAATGGAAGGCACCTGAAGTGAAGCACATTTTCCCTTTGGGTTCTCAGATTTATTTTTTTTCTCGGTCTTATAAAAAATTTAGAGTTCTTTCTTCTTTGAATCTTGAAATTGCTAAATCTTTAAAGGATTCCGTACTAATTATATAAAAAATTGGGTTCTGGTAAAATAAGTTAGTTTTCACATATAATGTAGCTTATAACTTATTTGTAGTAAACAAAAGTTGTAGTTACAAAGTTCAATAATGAATAGTTTTTGAATTGTGGGGTAAAACTTGTGTTTACGAAGTACTTTTGATACATTATAACTAAAAAAAGTATTCATTATTAAGCCTTGTGTCTGTGACATGCCTTGTTGATTACATTATAAGCTAAATCTGCTAAATAATATGTGAAAATTAATTCATTTCACCGAGGTCTATTTTTTTATATAATTAATGCGAGGTCCTTTGACTTAAAATTCGATAAGATTTGCTATTAATTTTAAAAAAATAATGATTTCAAGTGTCAAAATGTTCAAAGTTGATACTTCATAAATGAATAATGTTAAAGCATTTGAATATCGAATTATGAATGAAATCAAAATTTTTTGATCGCTTTATAAATTCATACAGCAATCGGTTTGTCACTTTTGCCCGTAGACGAAGTCGGAGTAACCGGCGCGGCGGACCATCGGGAAAATGTCCGAGACAGGTCCAGGTTCAGCAACGGCAGGCGGCGAACATGAGGGAGCGAAGACGAATGCAGAACATAAACGATGCCTTCGAGGGCTTGAGGGCTCATATACCAACCTTGCCGTACGAGAAGAGGCTGTCAAAGGTCGACACGCTGAAGCTGGCAATCGGTTACATAAACTTCCTCAACGAGCTCGTCAGGGCGGACAAGGGTAACGACCCCTTGACGGGCAATAGCGGTCTCTCGAGGTGTTCCAGTCGAGATGAATCCAAGAAGGTCATAGTCCGTGGTGAGGCTAATTTTAATTACATATATATCTACGGGCAGTTCTCGATTAAAATGTAACGCGATAATTAATTTACTAATACCTCTACATATATATATTCGATACTAAAAGGAAGAAAATTTTTATTCAAAATTTATTTACGAAAAATTTCATTTATTAAATTATTAATCTTTAAGTGGATAAGCATGTATGGTCATAACATTCTATATAATAAGAAACATTTTGTATTTGTGTTGGAAATGGTCTTAGTCTTTGTTAAAATTTTGTGTTAAATTTTTAATATATTCGAGTGTTAATTTGACATATGATTATGTTATTTAAATATTTCTTGTTAAATTGATATTCAACATTTCTTAGTGTGAGAATAATACAATCTACGAATAATTGAGCAGATAACAAATATAACTTTAAAACATAAATTCTAATATAAATGAATAAAATATATTATAATTTAATATATTATAAATGTTAATTGTATTGAAAAAATATGCTTCTACAATTTACTTACGAATTGTGTCAATGTTACAGTTTTTTGTGTTAATTTTTATACATAATATCTATTTACTTTCTATAATACATCTATCTTATATTAAATTAACACAAAAATTTTATTGGACTACTTGGGACACGTAAAATGTGTTAAAATTAACACAAATTTTTCAAATTTATTTAGAAAAGGAAAATAAAAATCATTGCCTAGATATCCAGAAATCTTAAAGTTCATTATTTTTATATTCCTCTATTAAATAGAGTCTATTTCATAAGAGTATAATTAATATAAATTTAACTGTATATAATATATTAAAAAAACATAACTATAAAATTAATAATTTTTTTGTGATATTATGGGTATTCTACTTATCAATTTGTGTATCTCTAAACCACTTATCAACTTAGAAGTTAATGAAAAGATTAATGAGATTGACATCAAGCTTTTGACAAAAAATTTGCTAAATTAACTTTTTTTATATTTCTCAATTTTTAGCATTAAACATACGTTAATAGATCAGAATTAAAGTTATTCGAAATTAAAATGTTGTAAATTAAAACTAAAACGTTGTTAGCTTTTCTGAAATATATTTTCAACGAGTCGATGAAAGAAAAATCAAGTTGTAAATTAATTGAAATAAAATCCCAACGTCGAAAACTGCTAGCATTTTACATGATGCATATTATATTTGAAGTTCGCAATAGCGTATTAATACGGTTTCAACGTGAAGAATGATACGTTCACATTTAATTTACAACATCGGATCTTGCTAAAATTTCGCTGAATCCATGACTCGATTTTCATTATACTGCCGCGAGATTCGGTTTTGATAATGCAGAATTGCACTGTTGTACTCCACGCTATTTCGATATTATGTGCACAACGTATTAACGTCGGACCGACCTGTTTCCACCCCGCGCGAAATCATAGAACGATTTATCATAATTACCCATCTACCCTTTATTCCAGGACAGGTGTCCGTCAGATATATGGTGTTTCGAGGTGAATTTGCTGTACGGGGATAATTGAGAGATTATTAAAAGTTTCGGGAATATCGCGCGTAATCGTTTTGTTTATTTACACGCTCCGTTTTCGCGCAAGCTATTTAATTTTCAATATTTTTAAATTACAAAAACAATTGTGAGACATTTATTGTACACAATGCAAAATTTGTATTAAATTTAATACATTTTATGTATTCTAAATGATCCATTTAAATTTTTGCATTAATTTAACATAAGATGAATATATTAGAAAATAACAAATAACAAAAAAAAAATTATGTAAGAAAATTAACACAAAAAATGTAGCACTAATATAATTTATACACAATCTATGGAAACAAATTTTTTGATGAAATTAATACTTATGATATATTAAATTAACACGTATTTTATTCACTTATCTCTTAAAATTTATATTTCAAAATATATTATTTATGTTATTTGCAGTTCTTTTATCAATTTAGTTATTTTGACACTAAGAAATATCGAATATCAATTTAATACAAAATATTCAAATAACATGTTCACATTATGTTAAATTAACATTCGAATATGTTAAACATTTGATATAATATTTTACAAGGATTTGAATAGAAATTGGTTTTTACTTTTTCTAAAATTTTTAGAGTAAATCTTACTCTGCAGAGTGAAATCTTACTCTTAGGTTTCCATTTTTATAATATGTGGTTACCTAAGGATTAAAGATTATCAAAAGATTTTTCAATGAAATTTATTCATAAATTTCTTGGTAACCTTTAGGCCGGTATTCATAGTCTTGTATTCAAGATTCATTAGTTCTTATATTCAAGTCTTAAGTTCAATCTTGAAATGTGATGAACCAATCAGAGAGCCGCTTTATCGTCTTAAGACATTACTTAAGACGATCTTAAAATAAGAACCGACTACACAGTAAAAAAGAAAATGTTAATTTTAACATTTTTTACATGTCCCAGGAGATCCACTCTACATTTTAAGTTAAAGTAACTCATTCGTCTTGTGTTATTTATTAACGAACTAATAATGTTAAATAATTGACACAATACTTTACATTTATATTTGTTATTTTGATTTTAAGGATGATTTAAAACTAACATATAAAATAAGTAGAATACATAGAAGAGTAGTTGCAGTAACTCGTAAGAAAATGTTAATAAAACATTTTTGTTCGTATAATGTGAATGAAAAAATTCTTAGATGTTAAATTGAC
>NW_017295960.1:1387384-1392039 GCF_001594075.2 Trachymyrmex cornetzi
TATCAGTTGTATGTTTATTTTACATTGAAGTAATAATCAAAATGTGATAACACAAGAAAAATTCTACATATGGACGCACGATTTTTTACTGTGTATGAATACTGGTTTTAATCTTTAAGCCTAACCATATATTGCGAAAATGGGGCTTAAAGATTGAACCACTCTTTTCCAAGACTAGCTCAATTTTCACTTTTTAGAGTGAGACTTCACTCCAAAAATTTAGAGAATATGTATGAAGACAGAATTTTAATATAATATTCCTACGAATTAAGATAAAAATCCCTGTGTCCATCTTAGTTTACCGCGATTTCGCGTTCTCCAAATTTTGGTTAATTTTCATCGAATTACAACTTTCAGGTAGCGGTGGGAATCCATTCATCTCGCACTCGCTCTCGTGGTCGAGAAAATCGGATATCTCGCCGAACGGCACGATGTACGCGAAGGTGTGGACGCCAGAAGATCCGCGAACATCAAAAAATGGGACGACGTTCGAGTAGATGGCGAATTTGATTTCGTTTTACGAGTATAAGCCGAGGATCGGACACATCGCACGGTTGTGAGAACATTTCTCATCTAGAGTGTTATTTAGTGTCTAAGGGAAATGTTTCTAGTCACTGATCCTCGTTATTTGTACCTTACGATCATCGAAAGTCTCCGATTTTTTGGACGACGAAAATGGTCATCAATTTATACATCTCGCGATTTCATCAAAAAGGTACGGTAAATCGAATTAACCATTACAAAATACACGCGTTTGAGTTACATTTTTTATATAGAAAATGGAAACAATTATAAATAAAAATTAGACGAATAATAATAAATCAAGCAGAAAGAAAAAGAATCTTATTTTAAAATCTAAGAATTTTATTCTAAAAAATACATTCTTTAGTTCTATAAACTATGCGAAAAATGTATTTGCAAATTATGTAGCATACAAATATTATGGAACACCAAGACTCGCTTCAATTAAAAATCTCTCTTTTATTTAAAAGTGGAATCTTGATTCTTTTATTATTTATTTTTCCTTAATTTTGTCAATACCTTATTTTCTAAATAATATTGCAGTCTGAATATTTTCAATAGAATTTTAAAAGATGACCATGAAATATCTGATTGGAAGAAAATAATTTGTCTTTGATTTATTTCTGAGGAGATTGGATTGACGTTTATTTTGTAATGGTCGATTCAGTTTTTGCCGTTTTGTATAATACAAATCGGTGTACGCGACATTTTTACGAACGTTTTGCGAAACGTGCTTTGTAAATAGAAATTACTAAAATAAAATTATAATAGGATAAGCACCGTTTATACATAATTAACGCGACGTAATGGTGATGCATAGCGAGCATCATTATTGCCACTGTGAATAACAAAGCCAAATAAACGTAGTTCCGAGAACTTTATTGCGTTTATCATTCAGGCCTCCAAAAGTGATTAAACTCATCTTTCCCTTTCCTCGAAGACTGCATAAAAACGACGGTTTTATTGAAGTATTTGCAAATTTCAAGCGAAATATAAATCTGAAAATAATTTTGTTGGATCAAAATAATTATGTAGAACGCCTAAGTATTGATAACAATGCTGCATAAAGTTTTAACATTCTTGAAATCTAAATAATTATTTTGCTAGTCCAATAAAATTATATTCAGAGAGAGAAAGAGAGAGATTATCTGGTTAAATTTTTTAGAGAGAGATTATCTCTCTCTGGTTAGATTTTTTAATGCTCCAGTAAACCATTCTTTGCATGTACTTCATCTACAAACGCTTTTATAATTAGCGAATTGCATCGAAACCATGATAAACATAATCTTCAAAAAATAGCTTGATTAAATCGAGATAAAAGTCCAAATAGAACAATAAATTATCATGATATGAACATGACACCAAATGTCTTCAAAATGATTATTAAAAGTTTCAATCATTTACTTTCACTTTTCACTTTTTGATCATTTACAATTTATTTTAACGCCATTTATCTCGACGTTATCGTGACTTATTGTTCTCCTAAAAGGATAAAGTTTTATTGCATCAATACATACAACATTGAGAAACTTATTCCAACAATACCGTCTTTTGCGACGAATCAGTGTGGAACTTTTAAGTTATCAAATCTCGTCCGGGTTTCCGTAATCCGTGATTCGAAGATACTTCTGATAACATTATGTTGAAACAGAGTATCAGCAAGATGGCCGAAATCGCCGAAGGGCTTTATAGCGCCCTAAAACGTGCTTCTTGCATTTTAGCAAGGGTGAATTCGAATGAGAGGAGAGTGAGAGGAAAGTGAGAGAGAGAGAGAGAGAGAGAGAGAACCATGGCAATGAGAGAAGAGCACAGGAGACGCGGGGGAGACGCGATGGGCGGTACGTCGATATTGCGGCGTCGCGGCGCCCTACGACTCGACGGGGATAATGGCGTCGACGGCTGCAAGTCTTCTCACGATCCTTCGGTTCTTCCTTCTCGCGACGCTGCGGTGAGTTCCCATTTCCCGTTTTATCTTCCTCTCTTTCTCTTCGGTTGTAGAGGCAGACATTATCACACATCATTATTGTCATTAGCAACTTCGCGAAGCCGCTAGCAACACGGAAGATAAGGAACTTTATTCCTGCATTGCATTATTATACTTTCGCTTGGGGTGAAACACTGTTCGATCTACTACGATCGCGATGGTCTCCCTTGGCCGATTGAATAACAGAGTTTATTATCGCAGTAACTTTCATTATGCGTGACTCTGTAATTCTTCTGTGATTCTTCTGACTCTGGAAGAATGACGGTGACTTCGAAAACTTTGAGGCTCTGCTTAGCAAATATTTTATATGCATTGTTCTAACGTCCCTCTCGAAGTCCACGTGCGCATAGAAAAATATCATTCTGTTGCTAAAAAAAGTGATTACTCGAACAAATTTATTTTCCTTTCTTTAAATGCGGTTATTTTTAACAAAGAATTTTTTTTGTAATAATATCGATAATAATTTTAATAATTTATAATTTATAAATAATAATTTATAATAATTTTAAAATATATTTATTACAAATTTTAGAGATACTCATTAATATGTACTCAAAACAAGGATTTATTTTCTTTTCAAGCTTATTATAAAATTGATCGAAAAAGCGACTTTATATAATAAGTAAATCGATTTGATTTTAATTTAATAATCTTGAATAAAGTATTAAATTTAGTAAGATTCAATGATATATTTTGAATAAATTTGATGCTTGCAATAATGTATGATAGATTTGCGGATATATGAACTTTTGAGGCATAACTTGAAACAAGTTATTATTTGTGTATAGTGTATAGTGTATTTTTCTGCGCCGTGGATGTATCTACGATTTTGAGAAAAGGAGGTAAAAATTTATCTTTACACAAAATTGATTAAAATGCTTATATTATTTACAATAATATACTGCACGATGTGCCATTTCTATCCTGTACATTTCTTTTCTTTGAAATAGGAGCAATTTGGTTAAATATAATGGTTTCTTTATCCTTTTTATCTTTTTAAACACACAAATTTACAAATATTTTCTAAAGATGTTAAAATATATGTAAGAATTATTTATAATAATTTTTGCATACTCTTATAAAAATGATGAAAATTAACTCAGACACGAACAATTCAACATGTGTAATAAAGAATAATCATCGTGTATACTTAAAGCTAATCTTTGAAGTTCTTTAGTGAATTTTTATATGAATATAAAAGTATTCGTAAAAAAAAAAAAAAAAAATAAGCGTTTAACTTTTCATCGTAAAAATGATTTTTATAATTCATTCTCTTTGACAAAATTTATAAGAGGGAGGGGAGCAAGCGTCATCTCCTGCCTCCTCTTTTATTATACGTTCGTCACACTTTAATTATTTTAGAAGATTGATTGAAAAATGAATCACCCTTTACATTTAAATATCTGCTGCATAAATATCTTTTAAAAGTTACGTATATATATATATATATAATTTTCTCTATGTTCTGTACTTTAAATATCGAGGGAATAACGCAAGATTTTCTTGAGGTTTCCATGTTGCGCGAGGAAGTTACGCGTAAATTTTTTTCAAACAAAATAAAGTGATAACTACTAATTCGGAAGACACACTGCTATAATATATATAAATCTCCTTAAATTTTTATATTAAAACGAGCGAATTTTCTAAGACATTTTTATAATTATTGATTGATTAAATCTCGAAGGAAATTTTAACTTCGCAGTGATAACTATATTAATTTAAAAGACCTGCTGCGGTAAAAAATATTAAAAAGCAAAAGAAGAGTTAAAGCTTTTCCTGAAATTTGGAATTGTCAGCCAGATAAATTTAACAATAAATGAGGAGCAAACTTTCAAAATGCATTTTGTCGAAAATTTCATTATTTTAGTTAGAGATGGCGCAGTTCAGTATCGAATAACTTATATTATAAGCTACTCTGAGATGTTCAAAAAGCATTTTTTTATCGTTCATTTATACGCTGAAAAAACGTACACTGTTAGAAATGTTCTTAAATTTCATTAACTTTTAATGTATAATACATTGGTGAATGAAGTTTAATATCTCTGTAACCGAAAGGACTATTAATGCACATGTTAATGAGATTTAAGTTTACAGTAACTGAAAAATTAAGTGTAATGAAATTTAATATACTTTTCATTTACGGATATAA
>NW_017295960.1:1392249-1416512 GCF_001594075.2 Trachymyrmex cornetzi
GTGTAAATTAATTTCTATAATAATGTGTTCATTAATTTCAATACACACGTTCATCACATTTAAGACTACTGTAATTTAGTTTTTATTTACATCTTTCATTACATTTAATTTCGTGCATAACCACATGCTTCCTTTACATGTTAATTAAAATTCATTGAGAAATTTCTAACAGTGTAGACATTTTTGTGTGCATTATGTTTTTTTTAACTAGGAACAAACAAAATACATTTGTTTAACATTTTAAACAATTGTTAAGCAATTTTGTTTAATATTTCACATCCTATTGATTGACATATTGTTATTTTCTGTAAAGTGCATAGTTTCTTTCTTTCTCGTTTTCTGAAAATTATAAATTTTGGACAAAACGCATTTTGAAAGTCTGCTCCTCAAACAAAGTATAGTGCGTTCGCTGCGCTCGCAATATGCCCGGAGTACACGATCCGCAGAGCGCGATGGGCCACTATCAGCTGTGAAAACAGCGTTGTTTATAGACACCGCAGTACAATGAGGTGTAATTGAATCCATATTCTACCGGGGGTGTGTGCCCGGTGAACCCGAACCCTCTCGACGTCTCGAGGGGGGCTAGCGGAACGGTAGCCCCTAGGCCCTCGGGTGGTTGTACTTAACGATTCGGGAAATCGAGGGTGGCCGTCGATTTGTGGACAATTAGGGACGATTTCGTATACTGGGCGAAGGGGAGGAGGCGAGTCGCGTATAACCCCGATCGATTCCAAATTTCCATCGTCTGATAAGATGCGTCTCGTGCCATTCGATAAAGCGTCCGATAAGCGCTTGATGCTTTTTGATTTGATTCCTCGATTTTAAAGAGATTTCAAGAGAAATAAAATTTTGAATTGCTCACGAGATCCTTCTTGGGCGCTTGTGGAGAATCCGAAGAAATCCTCGGGTGACTTTCAGATGAACATCCCTTCTCGTCACACTCAGATTGCATAATTTTAGTACATTCATTTTATATTTTTATCTTTATTATAAGAGAATTCAAATTAAATTCTTATTAAAAATATGAAATATTTAAAAAAATAGATACAAAAGTAAATAATAGATTCCTTTAAAAAGAAAGCTGACACGATTTATCGTAGAATCTGCTTATAAAATCTAAAACAAAATTATTTCCAGTAATTATAATGGGATGTTGTTTTAAGGAAACTCTAGTTCGAAGATAATATGTTCGTAAATAGTGATAAGAAACATTAATATTAAAGAAGAACAATATAACTTGTATCAAAGCACTCTTCTTATCACAATGTGTATATATTCTCGAAAGAGAATATGAATCGGTTTATGCAACGTTCGAGTGACCGAGAGCTTATCTAGGTTGACGCAGGTGTGTCGATACACCTGCCCTTATCGCTCACACGCTCGATCAGGGTGAACGATTTTTTAACCTTAAGCTGATATGCGCGAGCTAAGTAATACCTGAATAATAAAACATGTGAGTTCGTAATTTAAAGAAAGAGATCACATATTAATTTAAATGACACAATGTTCAATTCTTTAAAAATCTGTATAGATAAAGAAGATATAATAATATTTCATGTTTCTAACTAATTATATATTTTATATCTGAAACTAGACGTTTTATTTAAATTTATTTTATTTTTATTTGATCGTTGACTCTTACTTTGCCCTTTATTATTGTTAATTTATTTTTACAAGAAGAGTCCTTCTATCTATCAAATAATAATATTTCTTATCAGAAGTAAAATTTAGAATCTCATTTCATGTGTGTGTATCACGAACGTTGCAAGATATAGTACCTCGCGATGATTTTTCCGTCGTCTTTTAAAATTCCTTCCTATTCACTGCAACTATCTTGGATTGTAATATCACAAGCGAGAAAAATATATAAAGAAAATTCTTGCAAACTATATTATAAAATATAATATTTTTTAATAAAACAACTTTCGTAATATTTAATAAAATAACAATCGATAGAATTTAAAATATATACCGACAACTCTCTTTGTGTTCCAGCAATAAATAACTATATATTTGTAATTAAGTTATGCCTAATCATAAAATGAAACAAGATATTACACGACAGCTGTAGAATTGAAATAAATATGATTTTATTCTATATCGAAATAAAAGAAGAGTTTTCAAATGATATAAAAATGCAGCCAAATGTAAGCCAAACACAAAGTCTTCATGTGATTAGATTCAATTTATTCAAACTCAATTTACAGACGTTTCGATCCCAAGAATTGGATCCTCTTCAGTGTGTACGATAAATGTAGTTATAAAAATTAAGAATTAAATCCAGAACATCGTTAATCTATATCGCTCGGTATAAATTCCTAAGAAAACATCGTCTGTGGTATCTCGTTGAATATTCAAATTATTATGTCTACGTTTATATTGAACTACAGTGAACGATGCACTATCATACAATCTTGAAATACAGATAAGTTATTATAAGATGTGAACCAGTGAGAGAGTGACTAGCAACTGAGAGTTTTCAATACATTTTACAAGAGTTTACTCTATCAAATGCAAATATTGTTTTATCGAAAAATATTTCTATTTTAATGTATATTTTGCAAAAATTTTTATTAAGATCTTTCTCGCTTCCGACCTCATTAATCTGAAGATCTGTGGTGAGTAGTCAGGAATCTCTTAACAATCATTATTCGTTAGAAGACCAAGCGTCTGTAAAGGGTTACGATGAACTGGCAGTTTATTCGTGGCATCCGAAATATTGGTCTCAACCGTCCGGAAAGAAGCGGTCATTGAGAGGCGCGAAAGTTCAGTACTCTGCATTGAGCTTAATCCGCTATAACGTCATGGTACGATGATCCCGTGGAAATTAGCAAACCATAGAATCCGGGCCCCCTCTCCTCTCTCCCTTCAGCGGAGCCGCGCATTAAGGGTATCCCTCTTGTCGCAAGGGGCACTTGTGTTGATCCTCGCAGCTGGAGTGACACACAAATAAAGTATTAATTCTCGATTCTCCTGTCGCAATAATGGTACCCGACGTCCGCGCGTTACAACGTAACATGGAGATGTAATAGCGCTCGAATGGAGATATAACACTTCGCCCCTTTTCCTGTCATATCCTTCTCTGAAACAATTTTTAAAGCGTATAATTTTCACTTACTGTTGTTTGAGATAATTTCGCTTTTTTTCTTATATTATAAATAATTTCCAAATTATTTTTTAAATGATTTTTAGAAAAAATAATTCATGCATTATACGCTAAAAATAATTTTGTGTTCAACATAAATTTCTTTTTACGAGAAATTAAATATGTTGTCAAAAGTTTTTAAAATTGTGATACGTTTTTTTTCTTTTCTTTCTCCTTAATCTTAATAAGAACAGATAGAATTAAAAAAATGCGCTTTTGCGATAAATGACAGAAAAGTTATTTGCATATATTGCAATAAATAATAATCTGGTAATAAATTATTGTAAAGTAATTCGCGTTATTAAAAAACAGTGTACTAAATTTAAAAATATAAAAATATGATAAAAAAAATCAACAGAAAAACATGAGCTTTAACAGAGCTAAAAAGCATTGAATAATTTAAATATTAAATGCAAGTTCGAAAAAAACTTAATTTGCATTATTTGCGAATATTCATACCTTCTTTCGCATTTACATTTAAAATTTATACAAAGTACAGAACTAGTAAAGTAAACGCACCCTTTTCCCTGTCGCTCGAGAGAAAGAGAGAGAGAGAGAGAGAAGCGAGAAGAAAAGACTCAAGTGATGCAGAATTGAATCAAAGAGAGCATCTATCCACCCTGCGGCTCGTCTCCACCTCTTCTCCGCGGGGATAAAACTGGAACACGCAAATACCTAGGCAGCTGCACCCTCCGAGTGGTTGTCCGTTACCCCCCGAAGTCTCGCTAGCATTTTTGGTCTGCCTTCCTCTACGAGCTTTATTATATTCCAATTATCTCTCTTCGGAGATTTAAGTCCAATCATAAATATAATCCTCGTGCGGTGCCACGATCGACGAGTGACACGTTTTCGAAGGGAGAGAGAAGCGGTAAGAGATGTTAAAAAAATAGAATATGGACGAATGCTCTCCAGGGGAGAAGATCAGGTTTGAAAAATTTCTATAGAATATATAAAAAAACGAAGGAGCGAAGATACGGAACAATATAAATATCACTTGTTAAAATAGCATAGAATTACGACGCGTTAAAAAATATTTGCAAAATTATAAAGTGAATTTGTATTATAATTATAAACGTTCACAGTATGTTTCTCGTAGCCTTTGGCGAAAGCCATCTATTGATATAAAATAATTTCTAAAATTTCTAGAGTAAGTCTCACTCTAAAAAGTGACATCTCGTTCTCCAAAATTGAAAATTAAGCCACTCTTTTTCAAGACTGGCTCAATTTTCATTCTTTAGAATGAGATTCCAGTTGAAAAAATTAGAGAGTAAGTTGAAGCTGATGTAAAATTTTAAAATAAATTAAATAGAAAGTACGAAGTTTATTATGTCCACTGCATTCACGTTCTTCGTTAATTCATTTATCATAAAAAAAATGTGATAACCAATTCAGTAAATACAATAATCAATTCGGTAAAAAGTTTTATTTAAATTTCTATTTAAAGATTTTAGAATTTTATTTAAAGAGAACATCTTCAATAAAAAATTTTGTAATTATTTAATAATAATTAGAGGAGGTTGACTTAATATATAAAATAATCTCTTATTTTCAATATTCAGGATGAGAGGACAAAAAATTTATGATTCCCCTCTCGCGATTGATAACATCGCACCGGGTGCAAATTCGGCTACGATAAGAATCTAAAATCTGCAGTTAAATCCGGCGTGAAAATTCGTAGTGTATAACCTTCTCAATGAAATCCTATTCGCATTTTACACTGGACAGTGCCACGTCTAATGCCATAACAAAGGACCCTCTACTGATCCAGGGGGAGAACGTGCGTGCGGATATAAACGTAATACAAATTGTTAAAATTTATCATTGTGAAAACTTCACAAAATGCAAATAAATTTATCGACAAATTCCGTTTCTGTTAAAAAAAAATCTGAATTTATTCAAATCTTAAATTTTTTAAAAATAATTCAATGTTAAAAAAGGATTAACGATCCGCTAATTAATTAATTATATTAAGTATAATGTAATAAAGATAAAATTATATTTCAAATAAAATCTAAGCTTGTTATTGCTTGTACTTTCTCTCCTCAAGAAATACAGTCAGTAAAAAATCAAAATGAGTCTATTTTGATTTTTAATATCAATAAACGATCAAATTTTGTAACCAAAAATCATCATTTTATGACGTCAAAATGAAATCATTTTGACTTTCTCTTGACTTGGCGTGTTCTTATATTTGGGTCAGATATTTCCAACTGAATTAAAAAAATATCGTCTATTTTCAATTATTTCATGAATGAACGTATAAAGAAGAAAGAAAGAATAACAAGATCCTATTTGGCTCCATGAAAATAAATGTGCAATCGAATCTTCCCTTGATAAGAGATTGATATAAATTCTCGATATAACGTATAATTTTGCTCGCAATCGGGAAAGGCAGCGAACGATTGCGGCTTCCTCTCTTTGCTTCACCAAGAGACTTGTCTTCGGCGTTATCTACGGTATACTGCTCGCATGCTTTCGTATAATATTGATTCGCCGGAGACGAGGTCGCAGGTGAGACTTCCCACGATCGTTGGCCGTGTAGAGAGAAAGGGAGAAAGACAGAGACAGAGAGAAGGATAAAGAGAGATAGACCGCTGCGGAATTGTCCGCGCGGTCTTCGGATTGTCGTGTTTGCGCGCACGAGAAAGTCCAGGAAGCTTCTTGCTTCCCTCAGCGCAAAAATAATATCCCGAAGTCGCCTTACGTGATGAAACGGACGACCTCACGGTATATCTTTTTGTCGATCGTCCATTTGAATCGATCGCATATTTTTATTCCGAGATTATGGCTCGACGAATAATCTGTATACTAAAAAGATACTGAATTACAAAGTTTGCAATTGATGAAAGAAAGCGAGACGCGACAATTACGTTTGCTCGATAAATTTTTTGTTATATTCACATTTTTTCCCAATAGAAAGTAATTACATAATCAATTATAAAAACAAGAGTTACGAGTCAAAAATAAATTTGTTTGTTAAATGTATTGTTTTTGGCTCGTAGCTACTGTTTTTATAATAGATGAAAGAAAGCGAGATGCGACAATTACGTTTGCTCGATAAATTTTTTGTTATATTCACATTTTTTTCCGATAGAAAGTAATTACATAATCAATTATAAAAACAAGAGTTATGAGTCAAAAATAAATTTGTTTGTTAAATGTATTGTTTTTGGCTCGTAGCTACTGTTTTTATAATTGATTTTTAATCACTTGAGGCATTTCCTTATATTGTTAAATATATAACGTTTAACAAAGCGTCCGAATTTTTTGTTCAATATAAATTTGGTTGCAAGTAGCTTATGTGTCGTTCTATATTTTTTACATAAAAACAATAATCGTAACTGTTGATAAAATATATGTAAGAATTTTAATTTTCCCGAAAATTTTACAAAATTCTCTAACTTTCTCCTTTGATTTGCCTTACTTCCCTATTTCCAATTTTGTAGCAACTCTGAAGAAAAGATAAGAAATCCTTATAAATATAATCTACTTTATGGAGAATTAAGCGAGAAGTAAAACGCAAAGTTATGAAAAATCGCGCGAAGAGACGATCTCGGAGACGCTTTTTCCTGAATCTCGGGAACACGATCGGAAACACGGTGAAAGTATACTCGTACTCGGAAAGTGACAATTTATTTGGTAAAAGTGTCCATTACATAAGATTTAACGCATCGCTCTTAGATAAGATCTTATCTACGAAAGTAAAATCTACGCGCACAATCGCTACGTCGATGTGATCGTCAATGATGAATTTCTTCATCCTCTCCGCGCCGTCGGAGAAGGCTTTGGATACGCGAAAACAGGAAATTACCTAATTAATACGCTCGCAGACGCAAGAGCCCGATTCTCGGATGATTAGGAACACAATTGTTTTGCTTTGTCTTTCTGGCAGTTGGAGATTGAACACAGAAGCGCAGAAACACCCTCTTTTCTCTTCTTCTTTGCACCTGGCAGAAATGACACGATGGCAGAAGCGATACGATGGATAATTCAACATGGTAATATTTAAAAAAAAAAAAGAAAGAAATAAGTAATCGACGCTCGCAGTCTCGAAGGGAAAGAAAAGCCTCACCGACTCACATATACACACACGCATGCACACACACGATGCGATGACGATCGACTCCTATCCGTGTCAATGACTAAATAGATGTGCAAATAATTTCTTTTTCTTTCTTTCGTCTCGCGATATCGCCGGTTTCTTTCCTACGTTCTACACGTACGTTTCGCGAAAGCCGCCTAAGGAATCGAGAAGTTTCAATGATTCGATTGAAAAAATTTGGCACTGATCAGCTGTGAAAAAATATCATCGTACTGCTCTGTGACTTCGACTTTTTTTTCCCTCCTCCTCTTTCTCGTTTTTTTTTTCATTCCTTTCTCTGCTAGGATATCATACAACTGTTTTATTCCTCGCCGTTTTATTTTCTGTAATTGCCTCACGCGTACCATATATAATATATCCTCTAACAATACAGTCGACTATATTGATAATGCATAAAATACTCTTCAATACAAACGCGATGTCACGTCGCAAGATCACGCATTTTTTCTCTATTTTTTTTTGTCGTTTTCTTCCTCTTTCTTTTTAGAAATCCTAGCGAACTTTCGACAAGGTCGTCAATCATGAAACTCACCAAATCAGTACGAGCAATACGCATTGGAGTTCGATACCTCTCGTCGTACATTCTTGAGAGGCTGTGAATCGAATGTTTGTTAAGAATAGTCTGGATTGTCGTGCGAAATACAAATTTGCCAAGACTTACCTGAGATATTTGTCAACTAAAAATATCAAATTCATGTAGAGATGAAAATCTACAGCACAGACTTTTAGGACCGCCAACAGACGTCCTAGAAACATCCAGAAGACATTCTATATCTTAAAAACGTTTATAGAATATCCCTTGGAAGTATATTTTGTGAGAAGGTATTTCATAATAAAAAAAGAAGTGAACTTTTATGTTGAATATACGTGACTATTTTTCGCGCAATCGTATCTTATTAAACACAAAAACGAAATGACAAAATAATAAATGCGACTCTCAAGAATGCACGATAATTCGACTGTTGTTACGTACTCGCGTGCATAATCGACGCCCACAAGGAAAACTCGGCAGAATTTTGCGTAAAACTGATTCTCCCTGAGTGGTGATAAGCTATTCTGTAGGTTTGGTGTTTTCATGTCTACTACTCCCGCACCTCGCTCTCTGTTGAATATACAATATTACTTTTATCGTACAATTTATAAACCTAGATTCCTAATTAATTTTCTCTTTCGCTTAAAAATCCCGCTTCTAATCGCTAATCGGACTTACAAATTTAGTCGACAATACAATCGATTCCCTTACTTTATCCTATTATCCCTCAACCACCTCTAACATGTTCCAGTCGATGCGAACTAATACTTTTACGTAAAACGCATTATATCTAGTTATCTCGTAAATAAAAATGCGGTGGAGAAAATTGATATACAGATTTAGAGAACACATCGTCGGATTACGACAAAGAACACAATGCGGTAAAATATAATCAGTCGATCCCTATAGCTCTTCATAAAACCTCTCGAACTCTTCTATGCCGCTCGACAAACATAGTAATCGCTGGAAGGTGGTTTTGGGAAAATTTTAGTTTTGTACGACAAATTCGAACATACGTACGTATATCATATTTATATAATTCATTCGTTTAATTAGTTTTTGCGAGGCTGAGAAATCTCATATTATGCTCGTAACCATGGTGCAAAAATAAAGCGACAGCATGGGACGTGTATCATCCTGCGAGTGTGCCCCCTTCATTTTCTTTTCGACGTCTACGAATACTACATGTATGACATTCTCCGTTTTTTTTCCCGCAATTTCAACGACACGACGAAACCTTATCCGTGAATTATGCATTCGGGCCGATCGCAGCGGACACTTGTCGATCCTCTTTTCTTCCCCCTCCATTTCCAACTGTCGTTTTACATTGCATGTCATTCTGTGATTTGTTTGCAGTATCACATGCAAATTTCTTCGCCAACTTATAAACGAGCTACATTTTATTACATATACCGTAGCCTTTGAGCGGAATACCTTACGTTTCCTTACCAAGTTTTATTTCCTAAAAATGTTCTACCGTATCGTCTAGCACTTTTGATTTTGCGATTTGCACACGGCGTCGCACGCTCTCGGAAATCATAGACAATGATGGTGCGAATAGAAAATCGAAGGCTATCTTCACGGAAACGAAGTGAAATGAATTAACTTCAATTCCGACATATACGCATATTACATCTTTAAGCAATGTAGCTTCAACTTCAAACGATCGTGCGTCCCATATCTTACACGATTATTCGCGCATATCGCGATCTCAATACATACACATATACATATATAATATGTATCGCACAAGTATTCACAAGTTTTTAAATATTTGCATCAAGATCTGTGCCGTCGTTCGGTCTTGTTTGTAATTTTTCATTATCATCCTCGAATAATATCACAATCACAATTTCGTTGAAATTATTATAATCCACTCGTTGAAATTATTATAATCACAATGTGACAATTGTTCTCGTGATTAATCTTGTTCCATCTATAAATTGATCAACAAAATTAATTCATTATTTATTTATTTAATTAAATTGGTTAAATAATTTAATACAATAAATAAATTGAATTAAATAGTTAATGGAGAATAGACTTAATTCATTCATAATTAACAAATAAATATAATTCTCATTTATAATTTAATTTAGTACATTAATTTTTTATTGATATCTTAAACTCCGATGTACAAATTATATTATAATGTAATTATATGAATTTATTTTAAATAATAAATAAGTACTGAAATACAAATATCGACCAGTCATATTGAC
Organism: Trachymyrmex cornetzi; assembly: GCF_001594075.2. Classification (NCBI taxonomy): domain Eukaryota; kingdom Metazoa; phylum Arthropoda; class Insecta; order Hymenoptera; family Formicidae; genus Trachymyrmex; species Trachymyrmex cornetzi. Next base: position 1,402,251 of record NW_017295960.1, read on the forward strand.
ATTTAATCAAGTAATTTATATAATTATTAATACATTAGGTAACCCTCTAATGATATGGTGGATTTTCAGAACGTATCCAGGAAAGTTGGAGTCCGCTCGACCCCTGTTGTTTATTTTTTATTGAATCAATGTAAAAAATGGGTAAAAAGTAAATAATAACATTCTAAAACTTCGTCCTATGTTTATTTGTAGATGGAAAAAATACAATAAAATTTAATGATTTTAAATAATTGTAGCAAAATAAAAAAATGCTTTGACTGATGAAGCCGTAGAACTATATCTGATCTCGACCCTGTTATTAGAGGGTTAATATGATAGTCGGAATATTATGTCTTCAATTTTACAACAGATCAAACGATGGCACAATATCTCGTTCTATTTGCATTCCTCGAGAATTTATGCATAATGACGACCAAATATCGATGAAATCTATAGGCTCCAAAAGGGAAGTTGAATGGAGAGGGATAATGAGACGAAAGGACGGCAGATGAAGTTAAACGAAACGATCATGCGTTCTCTAGAAAATGTCGAATTGCGATCAACCTACTTCACAGCTCTTGTTGGCGAAAGGCAGTGCTCGTCTTGTACATATTTAGGTATTTCACCCTTTTTTTTTTATACGTGTGTGTATAAGATTAGAATATACATTAAATTAGCTTTGAAATAGGTTGCACTCGATATTATCATTGTCATATAGTACACACGCTGCGGTACATCTCAACGGTGGTACGCTAAAGAAATAGGAAAGCTGCATAAGCACATCGGTTTTAAAATTGTGATTCTTATAGAACGTTTGTGTATAACAGGAATAGTTGGTATGCACGATTAACTTATCGAAATCAATGTAACCGGTGGTTCAGTTTTCTCTCCTTTCGATTTTCGGTTACGTGTTCTTCGTTAACTCTTTTTCTCTTTTCTTTAATTTCTTATAAAATTTCGCGTATCCTTTTGTCGCACCACCAGAAATACGCGCAGTTACCGTCGTTAGAATGTACACCTACTGTATTATTGCTATTTAACGCGATAGATTAACTTACAGTCTAATATTTGTACATCTGTGGATTTGCTGTTCAATGATGATCCCTACAAAGAGAGATAAAGAGTATGTCTCAAATATACCTAATTTTTTCTTTAATTAAAGAAAAAAATTACTATTTTTTAATTTATAATAATGTTCCAGCAATATTTTCATTTAACATTTTAATAAATTTAAAAAATTTTATAATTATTTCATGATAAAATATCATGATATAATATGTTAGAGAAATTTACGAGACAAATCTTCCTAACTGCTTCTTCGTCTTGAATTAAATTTTTTTACATTACACACCCTATTGAGCCTCTAATATATTGTTACAGTTGCAATGTACATATAACTCGTACGTATAAAAATCTAACAAGTTAAAAATAGAAAGATCGTAAAAAAAATTGTAGTGAATACTTGATTTGATGCACACATGAACACAGCGTTTTCAATGAGATCCATGACAAAATCGCTATCAAATAGGTGTAAAATACTTAGATTTGTAGTGTATATATGATTGATATATACATGTAACTGCTTTAAGATACTTTGTGAAGAGATATAAAGATATAAATCTCGAGATATATGTCTGTACATTGTAAACTGTAATCGACATCATTAAAGTAATTTATATCTTATAAAAAAAACGATTGTGCCGATAAACCTGGCGGAGAAAAATGTATCGATTAATATCTTGCGAAGAAGCACAGTTAGGTCTCTCTTGCGGTGAGATTGGGTCCTTTGATGCTGGATAACATATATATATATATATATGTGTCAACGAATCTCATTTTAATAATTAAGACCCGCAGCTACCACGTCAAGTGAATCTACCTTCAGCTGGGCTTGCCTGGTGGCCCGTGGCTAGTCGGAGAGGGTCCATGCGAGTGAAGATTATGAACTCCGCCTACTTGATTGCTGGCGAGACTGGACATGGTGGGCTGATACATCGACGGCATGTAACTGCTCGACGATTGTGACGCCGACCTGGCAAATTAATAAAAATTGTATTCGTAATAAGTAGTGACGCGTAGCTCTGTACAAGAGCTGTTGACTTGAGTGATGGCCCGTGGCTAGTCGGCAGATTCTAAATTCAATCCGACATAAATATATAAAAATAATATATATATAACAGAACAAAATGAAGATACTATTTACTGACCTTGGTACACCACGCAGCGGATCTGGCGTGACAGATGAATTTCGTACCACGCCGGAAGTGTTCGCTGGTGCTGGCGATACTATGTTGCTTGGTTGACCTTGAAGATATCCCGCTCCAGCCGGACTGTGCCTACATTGTGAAGAACAAATTTGAATAGATTACATTAACAAGATATTCTATAAACAAATACGTTACCTCATTGATGGACTTGGTTGAGGTGCAACCAGTGATCCTCGGTGATACTGAGCAAGAGAAGCAGCTGCAGGCGGGGAAGGATCCGGTGGCAAACCGTTCTCCAATGTCGTTGGATGACTACTGGAACTAGAATGAGGCATGTACGCGTTATTTACTCGCTGTTCACGGCTCACTCTAGGTACTGGTGCAGGAGCGCCAGGTGGCACTTCCGAGTGCGAGACAGTAGGATGAGACGGATTCACAGTTGGATGTATATTATTCACTGAAAATAATAAAAAGATACATTATGCACGTTGCCTCTTTATGAACGATACAAAATATATCATGAAATGGCTGATCTAACTAACCTGGATGTGAACTAGGTTGAGTTGTCAACGGAATAGCAAGTCTAGCATTCACAGCCAATAAATGGTCTCTCCTTTGCAGGAGATTATTTACATGTTCCTCTAGCCTAAGGTTCTCAGCTCTCAATTGATGTAGGCAGGAAAGCAGGGATGCAACTGCAACAGATTTTGATAACGTTGCTGGTTTATAATTTATCTAAGTGGAGAACGCTTTCTATTAAAAGGCTAAAGCAATATCATCAGAAATAAGAATTTCAAATAATACGAGTTTTACGACAAAAGTTTAATGTAAAGCGTGACATGCAGTTTTTTTAATCAGTCAATGAATGTTATCGCGAAAAACGAAAAAAAGCATAGCCTTTCCTTTTTATCAAACCCATGCAGTTTTAAGCGCATTTTTCTCTTGCCATATACTCACTATCGAAGTGTTGGGCTTGTTCCATTAAGAATTGACTTCCTTGTTCCCACTGTCTCTCCAAGAGCTGATCCAGCGTCTGTGGAATCGCTCCGCTACCCAAAGTTCCACTGGTAGTGGCTGTATTAAGACCCCCAGTGTTGCTCGAGGAGAAAACTGTAGAGAACGAAGTGGAAGGTGCGCTCGTCTGGCCAGATCGTATCTGCTTAAAATATAAAATATTTTTAACAATTCGTCTTAAACGATACAATTTATAAGACTTAATTTACTTTGTACCATATTATCAACAAGATTTGTTGCTTCGAATTCAATATGATGTCAAATTGACGTGTTTTTACGTACAGATGCTATTACTCGACTGTGCAGCTGCGGTCCAATCAAGTTTGTATTGGAGTTACTCGCCTCTGTAAAAATGGAATGAGCCTCAAGCTCCTGCGAAAGTGTGTCCGACATCTTTTGTGCCATCGTCGAAGTAGGATTCAACTGATTCCCTAGCATATGTGGTGCACTAACTCCATTTTGAAATCTGAGAAAAGAGAAAGATAAGTTCACATTATCCTCTAATTGACAATTTTCTCTTTAATCTTTTAGCAAATCTTACAGTTTCACGTTATTCTCCTCCTTTATCGATATATTAGCAAGAGCGGTTGGTGTACTCGATGCAGACGGAATGGGAGTGGATGCGGCAGTTTTCCTCTTCCGTTTGCTCGTGGTACTACTCATGCTTTCTGACCCTGGACTACTAGGAGGCGATTCCTTGACAGTGGGCCCCATAATGTTCACAGAACCTGGGCCACTGATGCTACTGAAGTGTCCGACAGTAGCCAATGCAGGGCCCTGAATAATTGACGGCACTGGGGCCACCGTGGCGGCGGGCGGAGGGGTCTGATGATTGTTCCTCGCGCCTCTCTTGGTCGTTGTCACAACGGCGGTGCTGGAGACGGAGGTTACGATTGATGAGACTGACGTTTGGGACTGCGGCAGTGATAATTGGTTGTTGGAGCCGCGCTTTGGCTTGCGAGGCTTCTCTTGCTTGTCCGATGACTGGGAACTGAAAGTTAACAAATGTATCGAAACTATTAGCATAGTGGCTCACATCAAATTCAAAATTCTTCTATCAAAATACAAAAACATTTATTATTTTACGTAACAACTAGACAACAAGTAACAGCGTGACCAAAAAAAAAAAACCGTTATTACTTTAACACACGGTCAGAAATTATCCCAAAATGGGAAACACAATTTTTAAACATTATCGAACCATTTAACAAAACGAAGAGGAGGAACGAGATCGATGCACACAGAGGCGAATCGTCACGACGGAATGCCATTTACGATGTCACGTTACACCCTTTCGTCGCTCGTTGCCCGTGAGGCGCCTCGCCGAGGAAAAAACAAACATAACCTCAATGCCTCCTGTTCGCCACAATCCGCGCGTCGAGTACGCGAGTGGAGTCACGGGGGCCGCTCGACACCGGCGACGTTTTTTCTCTCGTTCTCTCCTTTTTTTCCTTCCACTCCCGTCTTATCGAGATTACGTTACAATACGACAATATCGCACACAAACACGTCACAATATCGCAACAATTCCGCGATGCAATTACATATTATGCAGCGCGCGCGCGCGAGTTCGCTCGCCGAATGACCCCGAGTGAACCGCCGTGCTCAATACATAGACACAACATTGATGTAAACACACTCCATCTTTCGTCGCAGTTGCGACTCGTCCAGCCTCGCCTCCACTTGCGATACGAACGCGCGGCACACAGCCGTGTTTTGATGATCGTCCTTCACTCGACAGGACTATTCGAGTATTCAGTCGGGTAAACATTCCGTAGGCGAATTCTGTCCGATTCTAACGTAAGAAGAGGTTAGAACTTTGGCCACCTTGTTTACTAATCACCCGCCATTTTGAACACACGCGGCGCGTAACACAACTCCTGAGACTCCAGGGAGCCGCATGTGCTTTTCCTTTCTGACTTCTGAACTGGATTCACTTGAAAACTTGGAAGTACCTCGCGCACAGTCACTGCACAAATTCTCACTAAATAAATTCAATGTTCATAATTTCGATTGCAACAATAACGACAGAAAAAGATACACATTTGTTTGACTTTTCTTATTCACATTGTAACTTAACTAAACTTTAATTAAATATAATATTTTCTCCGTTGTGGCAAAATTCTTCCCCTGTGGCAAAATTTCACACAGTAAAAATATGCGTTGTTGATACAATTGTGAGAGAGTTATAATTACAACAAATCGTTGGTTTAATCTACTTTTTCTAATCAGTTCTTACGAACTTTTGTCTGAGCTGCATTTGGAAATACACACCAAATGCCTCCAAGTATCATTCCATCCTTGTTAAAGATAACAACGTAACATGTTAAATTGATACCTGAAGCAACTCTGTGTGTATTCCCAAATGCAGCACTGCATTCTTTTGATCTTTTCTTTTCTACTAAACTTCTTGCATTTTTTAAACTTCTTGCAAGACTTTCTAAAGTCTTTGAAGTGAAATCTCACTCTAAAGAATAAAAATTGAAAAAGAGTGACTCAATTTTCAATTTTTAAGAGTAAGATTGCACTCTTTAGAATAAGATTCACTCTATCAATGTTTAATTTTAATCTCTGTTCAAACTAACTCTTCTCTAGTTCTAAAAATTAGAAAAAGATAAAGAATAAGTTAAACTGAGATTGAAGTTAATCTACATTAATAGATTAATTATAAAAAACGGGCGAGTATTAGAAAGTATCTTTCTTCTTTTTCTCTCCATGTTAGGCTATGTTCCCACTTGACTGCCACTCAAGTATCATTTCATCTTTATTGTTTACCGAATATTAAAAGATAACATGATATCTGAAAAACATTTGGATAAGAACTTGAATGCGTCTCTGGGGGGAGGGGGATTCAAAGACACTACATGAATGCCTCTTAGGCCCAGTTTCACAACTGACGATTAACTCTTAACCGTGGTTCAACTTATTCATTATCTCTTTTCAATTCCAGAATTGGAAAAAGATAAATAAGTTGAACCTCGGTTAAGAGTTAACCATGAGTTGTGAAACTGGGCCTTAGTCATTTTATTCTTGATAAACAAGGATAAAATATTCGAAGGCACTCAGGTAGTGTCTCTAAACGCAACCTTGGGCACTAATCATATAACTTTTTCTCTAGAGTAAAAATGTAAAAGGTGAGAATTTTTATGTATGTACATATACACACAAACAAAAAATTTTCACTTTTTGGCTGTGTTCCAAAATTGACTGCCAGTACTGAAAATCTATAATGTACGTAACGTAAACTGTAGCATTTTCTGTGCTGGCAATAAATTTGACCCATGTTTCCACTCTAGAGAAAAAAGTTATATGATCTCCTAGAGACAAAGCCTATTACATTTGTAGTACGACAAATTTTTCAAGTATGTGAATTGGCTGCAGGATAGAAAAGTTCTCGGATCTCTCTATTCTACGGCCAAGCAACAAGCTTGAAAAATTTGTCGTATTCTTTAAATTCTTTGGAAAGTAAACGGGACAATAAATACAACTGAAAAGAACAGACCACATGTTGTGTTTTTTCAAAAGAATCTCCAATGGCGAGTGAAAACTTTCTCATTAAATCTTAATTTCGTAACTACTATTCCATTTTCTGTTTCTGCACTAGACTGCACTGGAACTTTCTAGATCTTGATAAATATGAAGCATGTACCTTCCTCATTTTAAGTTCCAAAAATGTATACACTAGTTCAACCACAAAAAACAGTTCTATAATAAGGATTTACCGATTATGAAGACTTACCGAGCTCGTTTTATTGGTATATTCTCTGTGAATCTCTCGGTGCTCGGCATCGTACTTGATCGCGGTTCGATGTTGGCGGCTGTGGTTATTATACTCTGCTGCACCTGTTGGTACATCGTTGGCGCGCTCGTTACCACGCTTTGAACCGCACTGGCGAGCGAAGTGGCAATCAACGGCACGGACACGACGATGCTGTTAGATGTAGTCGTCGGCGACTGGGTGACGATCGAGGACTGGGATTGCGTTACCGCCATTATCACAGGCATGGTGGTTGCCTCCGTGGCTACCGGCGTGCTCGATGACGATTGAATCGGACTCTCGACTTTCATCTGCAATCGAAGACAGAATGGCATGACACCGGAGAGCACTGGAGTGGGAATTCAAACACGGCCCTTTGGACATAACAATGGCTAGTTCATTGTGTCCAAAGAAATATAGAGATAAAATAAACAGTACGAGAAACAATAGATCTATTCTTTTTAGCTTAACTTCTTGTACGGTTCATCTCCTGCTGTTTTTCTTTTCAGCTCGAGACAAAGAAAGAGAAAACGCACTGAGAAGTTTAGTTAAGAAAAAAAAAAAATTTTTTTTGCACTGTTTATTTTAAATAAAAATATGCCATTCAATTAAGAAGAAGTCTGTTTTTATTCCTACACTGCACTAGAACTTTTTTTCTTCGTGCTGTGCAAATATCAAATATATTTCTCTTACAAAGTTTCAAAAATATACACATACTAGTTCAGTCATAGAAAACTTATAATTGTAAGCGTACAATTCTAGCACTACCTTATGAAAACTCCAGTTTTCTTAATATTTTATCTACATTACCTTTGACAATCAGTTTTGATAATTGAAGCAGCTTTACTAAAATTACTTTTGTCCGAATTATAGATTTCTAAAGAGAATTTTTTTAACAAGGTTTGCTCATTATGCTTATCAAACTTTGTTAATTCGTGAATATAATTGATACAATTTGTTCAGAGATATAGTTTCTTCCTAAGCAGCAAGGCCAACTGCTTGTGATTACATAAAAAAGTTCCCATTTATTACATTACAAAGTAAAATGTAATTTTGACCTGAATTGAATAAATAATTAGGTTAAGTGTTCATTTATACTCATGTATGTAAAGTGATTCTATAGATGAATGTTTTAAATGTTTCATTTTTCACGATGTTTGCTTTCAGTCTTCATAATTTTTCACAATGCTTGAAATTTCATTAAATAAATAAATATAGAAGTAAATGTTTTTCTAATTTATAAAAAATTGTTAAATCAAAAGATCTTGCAGTAATATGAGCGAATATCACGAATATTTCAAATTATTATTAGTCATTATATAATATTTATAAAAGTTACAATTAATGTGTCTATAGAAAATAAAAAGTTCACGGTATAAATACGTATTATATTCGCACTTTTTTTACATATTCTAAATAATTAGTTCAATATCTAATTGATTATTTGTATCAGTTTATTACGAATTATAACAAAATTCCTTGAATTTGAAATATCGTGAGACTAATAAAGAATCCTTTCCAAGTTCAATTAAAGTTTTCACATTCAAGAATGGATGCTAAATTAGTTTAATACAATGATGTACGAAAGACCTTTACCTTTTTCGATTTTTCTGGTTCTGTCGTTATGCTTAAGCTAGTGGCTTCAGTGATTGTTGGCTGCACGTTGTTACTCGGAATGGTCTGTTGCACTACGGAGCTGACCGCCATCACCACCGATCCGCTGGCTTCAGAACTGGCTGATTGATTCGAATTGTCGTTTCCTACAGTCGGTGTACGTGCCCCGGTCTTTCTCTTCTTGGTGGTGTGACTCGACGCTTTATTGGAGGTTGACGAGTTGGATTTCCCCTGGCCCCCAACAGTCTTGTGCGCCGCGTTAGAATTACCAGTGTTTGTCTTTATCGCGGAAGTGGTCGCTGTCGTGGTAACGGTGGTGATCGTGCCGCTATTGCCATCGTGTCCGAACACGCTCTCCGACTGTGTAACCACGGTCTCGACAAAATTGGAGGTCGTGAATTTGCTGGAACTTGTGCTGGAATTATCTTTGGGCGTATTACGACCGCTACTACCGCTCTTGTCGTCCGCGATTCCGTTTATCTCTAAACTGGGACTAGCATTGGATTTACTTTTAGAATTCGCGCTAGACTTGGAACTCGAGCTTTTCCGCTTGCCGCTCGACTTTATTGGCGTCTCCGCCTCCTTTTCCGGCGATGAGTCCGACGAACCGTTGTCAGCGGATATCGGCTTGTACGGCGGTATCGTCTTCACATTACCACCCTTTTTCTGTAAATTGATCACATTAGCTAGGAAGCTTTTATACTCAGGGCGGTATTCATAGTCTGTTCTTATTTCAAGACTGTCTTAAGTAATAATGTCTTAAGACAATGGATGTCTAATATGGTTCTCTCCAATTGGTTCGTAACACCTCAAGACAGAACTTAAGACGGTCTTGAATATAAGAACTGAGTATGAATACTGGCCTCAGTGTTAATTAATATCTAAGTAATACCTACTAATTAACATTCGTTAATTAATATTTAATACTGAATTATTCACCAATTTCGAATAGTGATGCTGGCAGTAGCCACAATATTTGACATTGTCAAGATAATTGCCAGCTTCCTCGCAGAGCAAGCCCAGAGCCTGTGCACAAGTGACATGAAATTGCTGCCTGCAGCCTGTCTTATTACACTGCATGCAAGCTCCCACGTTTGCTCTGCTACCTTTGCCTTGTTCCTCACAGATGTAACATGTCTAAAATCATTCAATTTTTATGTTACAAGACACAAAATAAAACGTATACGTAACGTTATTAAACATAGGGTACTTTCCATTTGATGACACAAATCGACACAAGCATCGTTCTATCCTTGTTGACATTCAGAGAGTGACAAAGAATGACATTCGTGTCGACTTGTGTCATCAAATGGAAAGCACTCATAGTTATCAATTTGTTTCATTGCCATATCTGTAATATATCAGACTAAAGATTGAATTTGAAATCCAAACAAATTTCACTAAACTCGATATTGGTTTTCAGCTTCAGATTGGTTAAATTCCAATTTCACTCATCTAGTCTGATACGCGTTTAAGTCATGAGGTTTACCTTGCTAAATCTTTCTGAAGGAATGAGCTCCAATATAATTGGTTCCATCGTAGTCACGTTACCGAATCGGACTTCAGGAATATAGAGAGCACACACGACATGTGCCCATCCTGCTTGATTTGTCCTCTTAAGAGCTCCATCCCGACTCGGACATAACTCACAGCGCTATTGGAATAACGATATACATCGATAAAAACATTACTATCTTATCATAGTAAATAAAGTACAGATATCAAATATTTATGCCCGTTTCTATCAATTTAATTTAATTTTAATCTTGTTTAACTAACTCTTCATTTTTTCTAGTTTCAAGAACTCTCTAGAAAAAGATAAAAAATAAGTTAAAAAGTGAGATTAAAGTTAATTTACATCGATAAAAACGTGCATTAATCTGTTACAAAGCTATAAATATTAAGATAAGGATTCTCAAGTGCAAAGAAACAATTCTCCGTACCACTCGAGCACTGCGTTCTTGTGACTCGCATTTCCTGCAATACCATGGTCCAATTGGTACAGTAACGATGCCATAGCATGCTGCAAAACAATAATGTTTATTATTCTTCAATTGACAGAGGAAAGTCAAATTATTTTGGATACATTCCACTTGACGCTCACAACGCTTATAGGAACATTTCGTCCTCGTTGTTTATTGAATGTTAAACAAAAACAAGTAATGCTCGCAAGCTTCGCAAAGGTCAAGTGAAACAGGTATCCTTTGTGACATATTTAATAGACAAATACCTTGATGCACAGCAACAGTGCAGCCCTGTCCATCGCAATATACCAGTGGATTCTCTGTCCAACCCCTCTCGTCAGAACACACACAGCACCCTCCGAGCATCTCCTTCATGCTGTGCCCCAAGCAATTCGGAAGACGAGACTAGCATGAGGAGCTAGGCGACGGACCGCGGGCATCGGCTACGTGGTGCGAAGAGGTTCGTGTCGCGCGTGTCGCACGATCGCATTCTGGTGACGACGCGGCGTCCTCCGCGACGACCAAGAGGCTCTCGTCAGCGGCCTCTCCTCTCTCGACTCTCGCTCTCTCGGTGGGGTCCCGCCACCGCCGCGTGTCCTCGGCAGCACCCCCGGCACGACTCCGCGGGCTACACGCGGAGCAGCACGCGCGTCGTGTTAACGAGAGCGAGAAGAGCGGAGTAAGGAGCTTTACTCCACGCGGGCGCGAGGATAAACGGAGCAAAACGGAGCACGCTGGACGCGAGCGGATGAAGCGTGCGTGCGTGCGTGCACACACGCGCGCGCGCGCGCGCGTTTTTCGCACACAAGAGGCACGCGGGAAACGGCGCGCCGTCGGCCGAGCAAACGTCGCGGATGATCTACACGCCGACCGGGTCGCGCGAACACACGTGCGGATGTAGGCGGTCCCACGCTCGGAACGTGCTCGGACGGCTCGTGTTATTTACGACGGCGCTCTATTTGTTTCCTTGGTCGGCCATCTTATTTTTGCTCGTCGCGCGCGAGCCGCGCATGCGCACGTCCGGCCGCGACTGCAAGGCGCGTTCGTATTTTTGCGATTGAATGTCTATTTCTATCAACGTTGATTAGCCGTAATCTCGATTTATCTCGGTTCTATTATCTTTTCTTAGTTTTGAGTATTGGAATAAGATAAAGCGTAAGTTAAACCGAGTTAAAGTTCATTTACATTAGTAGAAATGGATATTTAAACAAATCTCGCGTTCTTTCCGGAGCGTTTGATTGGCCACAAAACGAATCCCACGTGCCTGTGAAATGCCGCCAAATACAATGCGTAGTTAAATCTCAGACGATCTGTAATTTGTCAGATTTCAAAATTTTCTCAAGTTTAATTAGAATTTTATCATGTAGTTGGATATATTGTGATGTGATTGCCTTTTAGTCGTGTTCGGTTAATATAACCAAAAATATTTTTACTTTTCTAAATATTTAGTAGATAAGTATTATCAAATATATTAATAGATTTGTTCGCATTGCTTGCACTTTTTGCATTTAGAATCTTCGATTTCTTTCTCAACCATTTAGTAACAATTATTAAATATTTAGAAAAGAGTAGGTACGATTATTTTTTGTTATAATTTACTTTTCTAAATATTTAGTAAGTATTATCAAATATATTAATAGATCTATTCGTATTGCTTTGCACTTTGTGTATTTAGAATCTTCGATTTCTTTCTCGACCATTTAGTAATAATTATTAAATATTTAGAAAAATAGGTACAATTATTTTTTGTTATATTAATCAAACATTTAGGGACCTATTTTGTAACTCTTAATGACTGTATCATTGTACTCTCAGAATTGAAAAACAATAATAGAATTTTTATTCATTCTTAACAATATAATGACTGATATGTGGAAATATAACTATAAATAAGCGAAATGATTTTATGATTTGAGGGCGCGTTTATTTCTTGACGGAAAAGCAGAAAGCGGAAAAGCAGCAGTCGCAATCAAAGCTTGCGCTAGTAGTCGACAATGGGTGCTTTCTGTGCTTTCCAATTGCAATATCCCTAGACACTTTCGTGTACACGGCGACACAAGTTGTGTTTCGTTATCATCAATTATCCGTTATCATCGATACAATACTACACATCTGGGGATCGATTCTGTATCTTGAAACGAGGTGAAAATTACAAAAGTGAGCGAATTTACTAGAATACTGATAATTTCATTGGTCAACACCTAGTAGATTTGCTCACTTTTGTAATTTTCATCTTGTTTGAAGATACAGAATCGACCCCCTGTACTCAGCCGAGGGCTGTGTGAGCTTGGGGTCGATTTTGTATCTTCAAACAAGATGAAAATTACAAAAGTGAGCAAATTTACTAGGCGTTGACCAATGAAATTATCAGTATTCTAGTAAATTCGCTCACTTTTATAATTTTCACCTCGTTTCAAGATACAGAATCCATTCTACATAAGACGCAGAACACGAGTTACAGGTCGCAAAACTAGAAACTAACCTATCGTATTTTAATTATGATTCGATTGTAGGACGCAGAACGCAGGACGCAGAAAGTTGGGTCAACTTCAACTTTCGCGTCCTGCGTCTTGCGACCTACGTATTGCGGTCTGCAACCTATTACAATCTGAAATATGTTTCACTTGCGACCTGCGTTCTGCGTCCTACAATCGAATCATAATTAAAATACGTTAGGTTAGTTTCTAGTTTTGCGATTGCGACTCGTGTTCTGCGTCTAAAGCCGGTTCTACGTTAGTTGCAAGCTGATCGCAAGTTTGTTGCGACAGCCAATATGAAGCATTGATTTCAAAATGCAAGATTGGCTGTCGCAACAAACTTGCGATCAGCTTGCAACTATAGAATCGACTTTATATAGAGAATGGGCTTTACAATCTGAAATATGTTTCACTTGCGACCTGCGTTCTGCGTCTTATGTAGAATGGGCTTTATGCTATGCTTAAGTCATTTTGTGTGTGATAAGGCCGCAGCAGACTTTTGCATAACGCATAGTGCATGAGCGAATCAACTAATCAGAATCTTTCCTTTCCTCCCATTCCATGGAAAAGAAGAATTTCAATTGGTTGATTCCTTTATGCACTATGCATTATGCGTTATGCAAGAGCATAACGTGCTGCGGCCTATAAAGATTGGTATTGATAAAATTATGTCAATACAGCTATATGTAATTGATTATTATAACGTTTCCAAGATGTCATAAACTAATCATAGAGCTGTATTAGCATCTTAAAATATTTATACTTAAAATGGTCTTAAAGTAAGGAATGCGAATGCGGTGCGGCCGAACAGATAAAAATTGATTAGAAATTATATAAAAACGATACAGAAATATAAAAATCTATCAAATATTTCAGATAAGTAATCTGAAATTTACGAACCAAAAACACGATAAATTCATAGTTAGACCTTGTACTTAAGGCTTCCGTAAATTTATCTTTAGATGCTCAGCAGCCAATGAAATAATTCGTAGAGTATCTAAAGATAAATTTAAAGAAGTCTTAAATAGGTCTGTTCGCGTTGCTCGCACTTTTTGCACTCGGCATCTTCGCTTTTCTCTCTTTTCAAAGTAAAATATATATCTATCTCATTTTAGGTGTAAAAATATTTAGAGATTTCATGCAACGCAAACAGACCTAATATAAGACCTGAGGCTGATGTCACATTGAGCGGTTTATGCGGCAGCGGAACAAAATTCAACCAATCGTAAAGTACCAGGGTTGGGTAGTGC
>NW_017295960.1:1417000-1423260 GCF_001594075.2 Trachymyrmex cornetzi
GTGGAATTTTGTTCCGCTGCCGCATGAACCGCTCAATGTGACATAGGCCTGACTCGATTATCGATTATGAATACGAGTATTAATCAGATAGAGATTTTTCTTATCTAATTCTATCAAATCTTTTTAAGCACGGGATCAAAAATTGAAGATCGAATATAGGTATGAACAATTATTTGTGTACCTTATTTTTCAAATGCGACTTTATCTGTTTTAACATCTCATTATTCGTCGTTTGAACTGTTAACATCGTTTTATACTCACTGTGTAAGTTTTAATTCTTCTTAATAATTTTTCTTAATAACGTCAATAGTGACTAGTAATTAATATTTAACTAATTTTGTTCAATTACAGTGAAAAAAAATTTTTAATTTAATAACGGAGTAGGTGTAATACCATGTTTTTCCGATTCAACGTTACATGTAAGTGACTTAAGTTACCTTAAGACATGACTCTCTGTCAAAATAATAAAATATTTTATTTGTATTCTATAACAAATCTGTCAATTTGATGTATAACTTTCCGTTAAGATTGGACACAGTCGTCATAATGCGATCTTACTTTTAATTAATTGTTTTTGCGTCATTAATTTATGTACTGAAGAGGACTCGAAACGAGAATCAAAACGTATATCTTTTTTATAATTAAAACTTTATTAAGCAATTGCTTAATAAAGTTTTGATTATATCACACACTGATACCTTGTATTAGCTCATATTGGCATTATATATATATCATCAGATAAATAATTATAATAAATATATTCCAAATATAAAAAGTAATGATAAACATAACTGTAAAATTCATTACCGTTACCAAAAAATGTAACTACGTTACTGTTACTGATAATCTCAATCCGGCGCAACTCGCCGGCTCTAAATAGTTACAAAATAGAAAAGATAACTGAAAAGAACAAAGCTACAAAATAGAAAAGATGGGCAATCACAGAAATTACGATTTTTATTAATAAGGTTCAACTGTTTAAGATTTGCATTCTAACATTGTATAATCATCTCATTGCGATCATGTTAGGTTTAATGTAATTAAATTGGCTCATACATACAAATTGTTACTGATGAAGACCATATTAAAGGTCGAAACGTCTAGACTTTTATATTGATAATAATGTTATGGCATAGTTTTGTATTGTAATAGAATAAACGTTAGCCTATTAGACATGTTATCGAATATATAAATCTTTCACTCATTCCTCCGAGTGTGTGGTTATATGCTCTAATTTTATATTAATTTTTTATATCATAAACCACATAAAGTAATTTATAATTTAGAAAAGATAACATCGTTGTCAGTCCGTTATCAAAAAAAATAACTTGTAATGATAACGGTATTACAAGTAATACGTTACTTTCATTCACTGTTACATATTCAAATGTGTAAGTACCTATGTTTGTAAGTAGTGTAGTGTGTGTATTATTTTTATACGGAAACGAAATCACACATATATGAAGGCACTCATTATTACACATTTGGATTTGCAGTGTAATTATTTTTATGGCCCAACATAATTATTTTAATTAGTTTAATATTTATATAATAATAACATTAAGCTCCGACAAAATCATTCTTTCCATTTACTAGTTCGATAAGGACGTTATCACTTCATCTATCTATAAAATAATTTCGATTTGATTAATGAAATAATGATCGATTTGTATTTTTCAATATTCAAATAATAATGTATACAAAAGACTTACAATAATACTTTCATCAATAACATAACTTATTTTAAACCATGATTTACGTTGTTCAATATTTCACATTTATATAAATGGAATTTTATATAAATGTGGAATATTGAACAACGTAAATCATGGTTTAAAATAGGTTATGTTATTGATGAAAGATTATTGTAAGTCTTTTGTATACATTATTATTTGAATATTGAAAATATTCGGTCTGATGACCGAAACGTTTATTTATGAGTAATATGTGTGAAATATAAATTATTTTTTTAATAAGAATTCGCTATCTCAATCTTGCACACGTGGAAAGAGCCATTTAAAACTTAATGTTAGTTTTTAATCGATCCACGGTTTATTATTTATTGCTAAACAATTAACTTCCAGTAGTAGTAGTATTAGTAGTAGTGAGGAGAATTTTTTTCGTGATATAGACAAAACAACTGAGATTATAGTGTGACACCAGTCGTTCAAAGCAATATTGAAGTACTTTCATATTTAAAAAATAAATCTAAAGAAAATAAATATTCTTAATTTGTATCCACACGTCAAACAAATTTTTTTTATGTATAACACATCATTGCCATTATTAGCGCCAGTACAGCGCCTTTTTAGTTGCGGACAACAAATATTAATTCCACGTAGAAATCAATTATCAGACGAAATGTTCGAAAAACTTTTGTTCTTAAAAAATAAAGATTTATAAAAACATGAAATCGCGTTTTTTATATCCTAAATCGTTTTACTACCTAATATTTACTTAAAAACAAAATTATCTTAAAAATTATCTAGATGACATTTTTTTAAATTTTATCTTTTATCCAGATTAATGTAAAATTAATCATCTATATCTTATCTAGGATACATTTTTGTGTGATTTATCTGATCTATATCTAAATAATTTTTAATTATCTAAGCGCAACACTGACCATTAGTGGAAAAATATAAGGCAAATATAAATCTATAAGTACACTGAAAAAAAATATAGTCAATTTTAATAAATATTTAGTTGAATACTGCCAACTAAATATGTATTAAATATAAAGATATATTTATTTGATATAAGAAATATTAATTTGATTTAACAATCTTTTTTTTCACTCAACAAATATTTATTTACTGTAAGTAAATGTTTAGTTGGCAGTATTGAACTAAATATTTATTAAAATTGACTATTTTTTTTTTCAGTGTATACTTTTATAATTTTGTACTAAAAAAAAATTCGATGTGCTTTATCTCTCCAAGACCTATAACCTATGACTAAATAAAAAGATAATTTATCAAGTAATTGATAAATCAATATCACTAAGATATAAAATAGAATCGTCCAATCCAAATTCACTATTAAAGTTAAATCTAAAATAAAGAACGTACATTTCGCTGTTTCATTCGCAGAACTTTAAATTAGTATTTTTGGCTTATATGTACACGACTATCAAAATAAACGCTTCCGCTAAGGCACAATTTTCAAAATAAATGTTTTCCGCTCATGTGCTGACTCTTAATGCATTAAAATTGCACATTTCCGGGGTGTCATACGATGTTTTCGCGGAGTACGACAATCAGATTTGCCAATCAGATTCATCCTTGAATAATTATTATTATAACATATCAATATATTATACATACGAGAGAGAGATAGGAAAATTTTTTTCATATACACGTTACAAGCATGCTAGAACATTACATGCGAATGCGAAACGTAGAACACTCCCAGCAAGCAAGAAACTTGGAAAATTCTAGTAAGCAAGAAAATTGGAAAACTCCAGCAACATTGCAGCAACGGTGTAATGTTGCTTATACACTGAGAAAAAAAAGTTGTTAACTTGACTAAATGCGTTTAGTTCGTAATGAGTATTTAGTTCAAATATTTATATATTTAGATTAACAAAATCTTGTAATTTAAAACATGTTATTTGTTTGAATTAACAAATATTTAGTTAAATTAACAAATATTTGCTTGACAACCCGTGACCGCTACATTTAGTTGAATCAACTGAATATTTTTTTGAAATAGTAGTTTTTTTTCTCAGTGTATATGCTAGAAATTTTCTTGTATTAATAATTATGTTAATAATAACAATTATTATTATATACTAGAAATCAAGGTTGGCAAGTAACGCGTTACTTGTAACATCGCATTACAAGTTACTTTTTTCAGTAACGAATGGACGACGTCACATTTATTTTTGAATAATGTTCATGGTAACGCAATTACATTTTTGGGATAATGGTAACGATTTTACTTACTTTTATCGTTTAGTTCGTAATGAGTATTTAGTTCCAATATTTAAATATATAAATATTGGAACTAAATACTCATTACGAACTAAACGCATTTAGTCAAGTTAACAACTTTTTTTTCTCAGTGTATAAGCAACATTACACCGTTGCTGCAATATTGCTGGAGTTTTCCAATTTTCTTGCTTGCTAGAATTTTTCAAGTTTCTTGCTTGCTGGGAGTGTTCTACGTTTGGTATTCGCATGTAATTACTGTATTTTTAGCCACGTAAAAGTTTTAGTCGTAACTAAAGCGTATATGTATACTATATATACATATAAACCGGGTGTTTCAGACCATTCGTATACTCCATTTAAAAACGAGGGAAGTGGTTATTTTGAAAAATGTTTCAGAGACAAAAGTTGTTGGATATTAAGTAATGCATTACATGCATGGGTACATGTGATTGACCTTGGTTGGCATTGTAAAGATCTTGACCTTCCCATTAAAAAAATTCAAATCGCTTTGACATGACCTTCATGACGCTACTCAAGATCAATCGCATATTGCAGAATTCCGACATCTTTTTTGTATTTACTGTTACATCCCGACAAAATTCTCTCTTTCGTTATTATAAATATATGATTCATACCTTAATTTTATTTTATCTCTAGGTTAATATTTCATCATAGTCTTGATACTTCGTCCCTATTTTATCTTTATTTCGAAACCGAAAATTCCGTTTCTTTTTTATATATCTTTTTCCTTATTTAAACATTCAAACCAACAGATAGATCACGTTATGTACCTTTATGCGTCACACAGATTACCTACTCTAAAGAATGTATAAGAATATTCCACGATCTTTTTTCAAAGAAGCATTTCTATTAAATAATAAATAAAAGCGTATATTAACAGTATATTAGTGATAATGTATGTTACATTTGTGTTTAATAATTAAGCAATTTATAACAAAATAGAAATCTTTCTGAATGCGAGGACGAATATCTTTTTCTTCCTTTTTTTCTTTTTTCTTCTAATAAAACTAAAACTAATTTTAGATATATAATTTAGAATGTAATAGATTCGCCTCGCACAAGGATGTTAGTTAAGGAAAACCGAATTTTTATTATAAATTAAAACTCTCAACTATTAAGATTAAACCTGTAGAGTGGGGAGTAGGGCTTACGCGGAGCCGTGCTACCTTATCTTAAGGAACCAAGCGCGAGTATAGGTTCTACCAAATTTTGAGGAGTGTTGATTGGTCCTGAAAGGACACTCCCACATTCATTTCCAAAATATAAAAGAAGCTGTCAAAAGCAGTCGAGACACAGTTAATTCTATTCTTCCATTCAGTGCAGTTAATTCTTTTTAGTTCAGTTCGACACAGTTAATTCTTTTTAGTTCAGTTCGACACAGTTAATTCTTTTTAGTTCAGTTCGACACAGTTAATTCAGTTTAGTATTTCATTTCATTCTTACATACAGTTTTGGTCAGAAATTAACTTGATCAAGGTAAGAACTATCCTCGCGCTTCCTCAAAGTTCTCACATTTAATTTAATTAGCAAAAATATCGTTTATTATGTATTAAAAATATATTTGTTGATTGTGTCCTTTGTATTTGGCGTAAACAAAAATTCGATAAATTACACGGAAGAAAAATGTTGCTATTAGTACAATCGCAAAAAGTGGCGTTGGGAGAACGGCAGCACTTCGACTCGCGAAATTTCAGTCGGATATTAATATTTATTATTCAAATTTTTACACACTAATCTTTGACATATTCTGCGACTTGTAGAGCTATTCCGAAATTTTCGAAGCACTTTACAACAAAATGGCGGATTTTTAATAATATTTTGTCGAGTTTAATGATTTCTTTTTCAAACATTAAAGTTGTGTTACGAATTTTCAAATTAAAAATTTTCATTAATGCTACATTGTAGTTGAATATTTGAAGAAGTTTTCTGGAAAGTTTTAGATCTTTAAATGTAATAGTAAAAAAATTATGACAATTTATATGCAGCGTCAGCGAAACGTTTGACGCGACATTACAACGACATGTATATAAATTATCATAACTTTTTGCTATTGAATTAATTTTGTTTTAAACGAAACTTTTTTTGTTTATACTTACTAAATGTGTCACTAATATAAAAAAGAATATTTTAAAAAACTGATTTCTACAGCCCCTCCCGAAACATTTTTCTCGCTACGCCACTGGTTTCACTCTTATATTTTTCTTTTTATTAAACGAAAATATTATATACATCAAATCGCTGAAACCTAAATCTCTGCTCTGCGTCTCACTCAATTACATATATTCAAGTACATATATATATGAG
>NW_017295960.1:1423364-1425759 GCF_001594075.2 Trachymyrmex cornetzi
CAATAGCGTGGCCCCCGTCTTACAGCAGTTCTTCTGGATATTAATAATTTTGCATTATTTCCATGCCTACTAAAGGCGGACGAAGACAGCGAGAGAGGAAATTAAGGTTTCAAATAAAATCATTTCAAATCACGATCCTTTATCCTTTATCCCGTATTCCGAAAAACTATCCAATACTTCCCAGTGAACATTATTAACCGCACAACCTAATCTCCGATCCCCGAGTAAATGCTTAAATGCATTGACTCAAAATACGGAGAAAATCTCAATAAAATTACGTAACATTACCAAAAATCTACATATAATTAGCGTTTTCTCATTTTTACATTCAGATTAGAGTAGTGTGCACTAAACGCGCACAAGTTCTGGCAATGAAAAACGCTATAATATTCTATTAGTGTCAAGAGAAAAAAGTAACGAAAAAGTAATGATTCGTTACATTTTGTGTGACGATATTTTTAGAAGGTAACCCTGCTAGAAATACAATTTGAGTATTATAAGTTACATATAATTTAGATGCATTCAGAACGACAAGATGAAAGATCGAGTTCACTGAGCGCTCAGTGAGCGATTGTCGTTCTGAATGCTCCCATTATATAAGGGTAATTTAATAATGGAAAAACTAGTGACGCTGTCATTAATTTTTCCACGATTAAAATACACACACAGAAAAAATGTTATGGTTGCCACAACCGGAAATAATGATAATTTTCGCCCATCAATACATTTGGTTGTAATAAGATGGACATATCTTCTTTACAGCCGTTAAGATATGCCAATCTTACGGTTATCGTAATCGTACTATAGTTCTTATATCCAAAAAATGTATTGATGAGTGACTTATGGTCGTGACTAACGTCGTTTTTTCCGTGCATGCTAGAATTTTCTAGTATGTTTCTTGTTTACTGGGTATATAATAATTATTATGTACCCAGTAAGCAACAAACTTAATAGAACACTTTAGTAACATTGACCAACGTCATAATTTTGGTTACTAGACTGATTAGATTCAAGAATAGAACTCGTGAGAGTCTGATTGTGAGTCACTCACGTCGTAAGATTATACATTACACGTATCTGGAGACACTGGCAGTGTCTCGACGCTAAGCCAAGCGCAGCGACACTGCCGTGGCTACTTTACGCGAATCCGTCAAGATTTTCAGACGGCGATTATCTCAATAACGGCTGTCCCGATTGAGTTCTAAGTGTGCTCAATCGATTGCATCCGCTCGGAATATATAATAAAAGTATTTTTGTTTTTTCTCTACGTGCTCTACGAGCGGAGATATTGCGGAGATATGCAAAATGATGCAAAATCCGAACTTAAAACTTTTATATTTATCAAACGAAGGTCAATGACTACGGAATGGAATAATCGGAGGCGTGATAACAAAATGCAGTTGCATAAACATACGCGGATTAAAAGACAGCGGTAGCGAACGCGGTGAAGGAAAATGCAGCCTTTCAAAGAGTGAATATATATATTTATTGTATTGCGCTGGAATGTATTCACCGTACGCCGTCGAAGTATAATACGTTTATTATACAATATTATCAGGATCGTGCTTATCAGCAGGTACGTGGAAGACCCGTTTATAGACTGAGGAAAAATTTCCTAAACCTGAGTAATATTTTCTTGAATAGTACTAACAATGAGTAAACATTTCCTTATTGTAAATAAATATTTATTAAACGTAGACATATATTATTTAATTTAATATTACTTTCTTTTTTTGAATAAATATGTATTTATTTGCAGTAAAAAAAACGTTTATATTTAGTATCATTTATGAAAATATTATTTAAGTTTAGGAATTTTTTTTTCAGTGCATGTGCGAGACGCTAGTCGCATCGAAGAAGTAAATCAGTTTTTCTGCAGTGCGTTACATTTCTTGCTGTTTATTATTATGTTTGTTACTATCCAAGGATAAATATCTCTAATAAATATTTCTTTATGCATTTGTTAAATATCCAAACTTGTTTCGTATCATCAAGTACAGCCCTGAAGCCAATCATCTGTCATTAACTATCATTAAGCATGCACGCGAGTATACGTTTGTACATAATACTTCAGTGCATCACGAACAGGCATTGTGTTAAGGTCTCCTTGTCAAAATGAGGTAACGTTCTCGACGATTTAGCCACGTTGACGATTAGTGTGCTAAAAAATCAAAGTTTACTTCAATTTAAATAAATTTAATAATTAGATTAACAGCACCGATAAGAATACATACTTCCAATTTTCCAATTACAATCATCGCGCAGTAAATACGAACTAACAGTAACATAACATCAATGTTATAATTTAAAGGCCCGTCTACAATACACGGAGTAAGAAGTAAGAGTAAGAAATTGACCAATCGCAGTCGAATGTGAGAAGAATAATCGACTGTGA
>NW_017295960.1:1425888-1447787 GCF_001594075.2 Trachymyrmex cornetzi
TGTTTTTATATAAATATATTAAGTACTAAACATGACTTATGCAAAGTTTCATTGAGATTCACCATTAGTT
This sequence comes from Trachymyrmex cornetzi, assembly GCF_001594075.2. Classification (NCBI taxonomy): domain Eukaryota; kingdom Metazoa; phylum Arthropoda; class Insecta; order Hymenoptera; family Formicidae; genus Trachymyrmex; species Trachymyrmex cornetzi. Next base: position 1,425,959 of record NW_017295960.1, read on the forward strand.
TATAACAAATAATAAATTTTATTTATTTACTGAACAATTAATGTCTGCATCTCAAGATAACTTTACAAAAATATTGTTGAATTCCTAGAGTATTTATATAAAAAAATTGAGATTTTTATCATTATTTTATAATACATTTTCATATATTAGAGTACAAATTAAAAAAATATTACTACTTATTTAAATAACTTTTGATCCAGATGGTCAATTGTTTCTATTTTTTTTTGTATTATTATTAAATGAAATTTAGAATAGTCTGTAATTTTTTCAGTAGTTCTTAACATATTGCATTTTGCTTACAACCACCTTAAACAATGTTACGTACAATACGTATTACGTTATATTTATATTGTGTGAAATTATAACAATGAGGTTATGTTATTGCCAGTTGGTGTTTATTTAGTATTGTGTCTACATTTTTTCTGCACAGAAAAAAATGTTTGATTGAATTAACTAGAATTCTAATGAAAAATGGACATAATCCACAGAATTCTAGTTAAATCTACAAGATATCTGTGGCAAGATCTATTAAAATTTTAGTTGAAAAAAAAAACCAATTCAGTAGATTTAACCAGAAATCTAGTAGACTTAACCAGAATTTTGGATCGTTCATTTTCCACCAGAATTCCAGTTAATTCAACCAAACATTTTTTTCCGTGGGTATTCTGTTTACTTTTCTGAATACTTTTTATATGTATAGGTTCTGCAACAATACATAAAAATTCTAAAAGTTTAATTTTTCGATTTTTGTGAAGGAAAGTGTTTATGTAATGACTAGTATAAGCAAGGAATGAAAGTATGGAAGTAACTAGTTACTTGTAACGAAGTTACAGTTACTTTTTTGGTAATTTTACTGGTAACTGCGTTACTTTTTTTTTACAAATTAAACTTGAATATAAATTTCAGAGCTATTCAAACCTGGCTAGTTCGCTTACGCCAATTCATATATTACAAATTTCCTTCACAATTACACACGTTTCAACCTTCAATGAGGTCCTCCTTAGTGAAATAATTTAAATACATTACAGTTACATACAATACGATAACTAATATCCTCCTATTCAAAGTATATTAAAGTCGTTCTTCACAAACATTTAGACCTCCATGTGATTCACTGTATGATGTCCTGAGTGATTATATCATTCCTTATCCACCAAAATATATCGATCGGATGTAAATTCGTTGTATAAATAAATCCAATTAACGGACAAATTCATGGCTCCTAAATTATGTACTTTTTTTTTTAGTAACTGTAACAGTATCGTAGTTACATTTTTTTTGTAACGGTAATAAATTTTACAGATACTTTTGTTGTTACTTTGCACACAATTGAGCACGGTTCTGTTGGACATTAGCTACTTATAGAGCTAGAGACTTGAAAATTCCTAGGCACCCGTCCGCTATGATTGATGGTCGTCGATTTTAAAAAAGCAATGGAAAAGTAACGAAAAGTTACTTTCTCAAGTAACAGTAACTGTAATGAGTTATTTTTAAAAATCGATAACTAGTAACGGTAACTTGTTACTTTTTCTACTCGGTAATAAGTAAAAAAAAAAAAGAGAGAGAAACCAAGAGATAAAGAGAGAGACCAAGTAAAGGTCGAAAATGTTTTTACTATACAATATATGAACCATTTATTATTTGTATTACATTTATTATTTACCCTTTTTTGACATTTTTTTATCTTTTAGATGTCTTTTATCTTTTTAATGTCTAATTCGAAGTATAAGTTAAGTTACGATAACGTGGTTATATGCCCATCACTTCGCGAGATCATAAATGTACCTGATAGTTTATAATTTTTGAAATTTCATTTAGAACAGATTAAAACAAAGAGAGACTGTTGTAAAATTTTAAATAATTGATTTGATGATTGTGAGTAAATGTGACTTATTAAAACTTTAACCTGATACGCAGTTTTTATACTGCGCTTTGTCCGCTGAGTGGACAAACAAAATTTACATCATAATGATATTCCACCTTGTGTTCTTGTGACATTGTCTACGATGACGCACAAAATTCACCGAATTGCTGTAAAAATAGAATCTGGGAATTCTCATTCTACTCAGTTCGAAACATTTCAATTGTCTCATCGACTACGTATTAAGATGCTTACGAGCAAGATAAAAGAGAGCGTGATTTTTAACTAAATGTATGACAGCGAATTTTATTGTTAAATTTATGTTACTAATGCGATTTTATTTGTATATTTACTGAAGATGGCCAGATATTGGCCGAAACGTCTAAGTTAAATCAGAACTTTTGTAATATATTAAATATCATAAAAAACAACCTGATGTGTGCAGTGGTTTTATGCTTCTTTTTAGTTAAATTTTAAAATCATGTTTATTTTTCAGCAACACGCGCAAAAATATGTCCTACTATCGGCCTTGGGGCTCGACGGAGAACGGTCGGATAGAATTCGAGTCCTTGTCGGACGATACTTTGGAGGGTGCTCTCAATGTGATAAGAAAGAGCTTCTTCCTCTACGAGAACGTATGCAGAGCTGTGGAACTGAATTCCGAACCGGGAGCATCCAAGGAACTCGAGGAGCTCTGTTTGTACGCGGCTAAGGACGGCGTGAGTGTAGTGGCCATCGACATCACCACTAACGAAGTCGTTGGAGTCGCGTTCAATAAAATCCAAGTGAGTGAACAATTTTCCACACTGAAAGAAAAGATTGGTTGCTGTAACAAATTAGATGGTTAAACATGGCATAGCATTTTTAATTTGCTGTAGCAATCAATTTTTGGTTGCGTTAACCAATCGAAATCTTATACTGACATTGCGGATAGACTAATACAACCAATTGGCTGCAGCATCCAAAAATTGGCTGCAGCAACCAATTAAAAATGCTATGTTATATTTTACCATCTAATTTGCTGCAGCAGCCAATCTTTTCTTTCAGTGCAATACAACATTTTGTATCGATCTCTCTAATAAGTTGTGAAATCTTAAATTTTTTTATGGCTACTTTCAATTTATCAGATGCCCTCCAATAGTTCAGAGAAAAGCTTCTTCGAATGCTTCAGTGAAAATTGCCGATACAAATCATCAAAGGCTCTGGTGGACTTCATGATAGACGTGGATTCGCGAACAAATCTCTTCAAGCACTATCGCGTTAATTGTATTCTCGAGATCATGTTTTTGGCGACTCTGCCCAATTATGGGAAACGACAAATAGGTGAAATGCTGGTCGCTTCTTCGTTGGAGCTCGGTAAAGAGCTGAGACGTGACAAAAACGTGAGGATACCTATCACGATACAAGGCAGCAATAAAGTGACGAACGCCGACGCAGTGCCGACCTTGGCCTCCGCTATCATGACGTCCAAATATTCCTATCAAATTGCGATGAAATTGTACTTCAACCAGCTTTTGGAAATTTCGTACGATGAGTGCGAGTACAACGGAAAGAAATATAGCGAAAGAATAAATAGTCAGGAACACCGACGGTGTGTTTTGGTAGCTAAGAGGCTCTCCTCGATGTAGACAATAATCGCGCCAGTAGTTTATGGTTAGGAAATCCACTCGCATTACAAAGTTTAATTAGATTTAGGAGTAATGTACAATAAATAACTATCAATAAGTAAATTTAATTTTGTCCCAAAAATCAAGATAATATATTAAGATTATTTATTGATTCATCAAATAAATTAGAAATAATAATAGATATTATAATGTGATAGGTACAAATTTATATGAATAGCTTCAATCTTACTTAGCATCACTATACGCGCGAGAAACAGCCTGCTGACCGAATGAACGGCATTTTATATATAACTAAGAAATTTATTTTTTCGAGAAAAGTGATTAATAATCGCAATTTTTAAAGAAATAAATCGACAAGTTTTAATAGAAAAATATATATTACAAAAGTTTTCTAAAAGTATTTTTCTTTTAAAATGAATTGCAGGTAACTTGAAGAAGAAAAATAGACGTTTATATATAGTTCGGGTTATAGACATCAATCGTAGCTGTACGAAATTACTCATCGATTCGCGAGATTAATTTATTTGATGGTTTGTATAATAATCTTTAAAAATTCCGTTTTGAGCTTCGCTTTATTTTTCAATATAATTACGACAAAATTATTCAAAGTTTGTAAGATCTGTATTTTATTTCTGAACGTATTTTTAATTTTTTCTTATTTTCACGATAATATTTTTTTGAAGTAAAAACTTTAAGATATATATATATATATATATAAAGGTATTTTTATAGGAAGTTTTCAAGAGAAAAGTAATTTTATCTGATAATTGTGTGATTTGCTAATATTATATTATGTTCTAAAAAGAGAAGTTACAAAAAATAAAATTTTACATATATGAGCCGTTTATTTTGAAAGTGACCATTTAAAAAAAAAATGTTGTTTATGACAGCTAACTTCAAGTTGTACACGCTACTACAAAGGTCAACAACAAAACATTGAAAAATGGACTTAGGCCACTTTCAAAATAAACGGCTCATATATTTAATATTATTCGTTATATATCGAAATATGTCACTTTTTATCAATGTTACATTACATCACAGCGGAAAAATAAATTGATGTGTCCTTAAAATAGTAATATGAATAGAATTAGGATAATGTTTGAGAGAGAGATAGATTCTTACGATACAGAGGAACTTTTATGACATAGAGGAACGTAATCAGATACAAGGAAAAATATATTGGATTTGTGGATTTCATTTGCGTGCGACAATAATGATGAAAAATTGATCGTATCCTATATTATATAACGTATTATATAAAACTTTTTATTTACATGTACTGTCATGTAGCGTCATTTTTATGTAATCAGAGATCTGACTCAAATATTTGAATATAAATACAAACAAATTAATACTTTGAATTTGTATATAAATGCAAATGCAATTTGTTAGAATAATTTTCCCAATAATTCTGTAGTACTTATGTTTTTTTCCTTTCTCTAATCGAATAGCAATTAAACATTAAACAATTAAAATATAAATTAATAATATGGCTCACTTAGAATAAATCAATATAAATAAATAGAAGGGCTACGAGCCAGTTAAAAATAAATTAAGAACATTTAATATTCCGAAATAAATATAAAGAAATACAATAACAAACGTTTCGACATCGATCAGGTCATTCTCAATATTAAGACGCATTTAAAAAATTACAATATTACATAAGTTATTTAGTAAAATTTAAAATGTTGATACATATCGGATATGTCCAATATTATACATATCCGATATGTATCAACATTTTTAATTTTACTAAATAACTTATGTAATATTGTAATTTTGATTTGAGAATCCGATAACTTATGTAATATTATAATTTTTTGAATGCATCTTAACATTGAGAATGAAACATCTGATCGGTGTCGAAACGTTTGTTATCGTATTTCTTTATATTTATTTCGTAAACAAACGAAAACTTATTAAATTAACCAGTTAATTGTATTTATTAAATTAATGTTAAGATATATTTATAATTTATATCATATAATTGTGTGTATCATCGAAACTTCCGTTTAAAGTCCACTTAGATAATTTGCGTCACTTCAAGACAGAAATCTGTATCCTATTTTATGTGATAGAAAAAAATTAAAAGAGTCAGAATATAACTGTGTAAGATGTATACCATATTAATACTAAAAATATTAACGTTGTTACTAAAAGGATCATGCAAATAAATTACTATAAAAATAAAAGTGATAAAAAACTAAATATTTTATCAGTATAAATGACATAATCATTAATAAGTCAACAAATTTCAGATTTTTATCCTTTATGTAAAAAAAATATATGTAATATTAATCTAAAAAATAGATACAATTAATAATAAATGCTCGGTACTTCTACTTTCTTTTTGTTAAAATATATACTTTTTTTTAAGTATACTTTCTTTTTTGTTAAATATATCGTACGTAGATAAAAATGCATAGCATACAAAATTAAAGATAAAATTACAGATAAAATTTTATCCTGATATCTATATTAGAGATCTAAAGCAAGCTTCACGCACCCGTGAAAATAAATTGCGCAAATACTGCAAGATTGTCACAGCCATTTGTCCAGATAGTATATTGTAAGCAGTTATTAAGAGACTAAAAATCAAATCTATTTCACAGAAGTTTAATAAATTAAATCTCGTATAATCAGAACCTCGTATCTCACCGTCATTTTCACAGAAAGAGACCTTTCGGCGATAAGACACGAAATTTTCCTATGCATCCACTGTAGTAAAGTGATACTAAGTAAGATAATGATAATGAAGAAGTTAGCATGACGCTTTCTAGCGGCTTAAATAGTCCGGCTTACGTGAGATGGTCGATTATTAATCGTTGCGTGGATACGATAGTGTCTGTAATCAAACGGGACGTATACAATGGGGAGCGATTCGTAGTTTTTATCTCCTGGCGATATCCCGGCGTCCCGTCAACAGCAGACACCGTTCGTGAATCTCGACCCGGTAAGATCGCTTTCGTTGTGCTTCAAAGTGAAGTTTTTTCCTGTCTGCCGTTTCTTCCTGTTTCAGTCTTGGATGACATTTTTCTCCAGAATTAAAAAATTTGTATCAAATATAAAGAACGCGAGTGTTTGTAATCACCTATCATGAAATAGTTGAAATAAAAAATGTGGATAGAACAGTGAAATACTGAATTCGTAGATATTTTTCTATAATTATTTTTTCGAATATTATTCTTGTAACTTCTAACTTCGGTTGCTTGCAATTAACATTTAAAATATTTTGGATATGAGACTTTGTTCTATTCAAGTTTGTGCAATGATTTATACTGCAAGTCTCGCTTGATAAAATATTTAAGATTTAAGAATTCGCCTCTTTCTTAAAATCATAGTTACAGTAGTCACAAGTCGATCGCAAGTTTATTGCGACAACCAATATAAGCGTATGTTAAGTTAGCATCCCAATATTGAAATTCCATAGTTCTGATTAGAGTTCCCGTTTCCTTTTGTCCAGATGAAGAGTGCTCTATGATTTATACAAGAGTCCCGCTTAATAACTATTTTTATTATTTAATAATAATTTTTAAAAAATGGGGTGCTAACGTCTTATCGAAATTCGAGATCGAATAGTTCTGAGCGGTTCAATAGCTTTGTTTAGTGAATACCTAGAGTTCCTGACATATAAAAAACAATTTTGACACACAAGAAAATTAAAAAAAAAAAACAATTTTTGATCACTTCTTTAATTTCGCGTATCTTGAATATTGTTGGTCCAATCGCTTTGTCACCTGATACTTTTCGATAGAACTCGTCGAGAACTGTCCAAAACGATAATCAGAACTACTGGAACTCTCAAACAATTTTTCCATGTGGGACTTAGAAAATTTTCGACTACCTAAAAAATTTTTTAAGAGTTCCAGTAGTTCTGATTATCGTTTTCGGCAGTTCTCGACGAGTTCTATCGAAAAGTATCAGGTGACAAGGCGATTGGACCAACGATATTCAAGATACGCGAAATTAAAGAAGTGATAAAAAATTGTTTTTTTAATAATTTTCTTGTTTGTCAAAATTGTTTTTTATGTGTCAGGAACTCTAGGTATTCACTAAACAAAGCTATTGAGCCGCTCAGAACTATTCGATCTCGAATTTGGCTGAGAAGTTAGCACCCCATTTTTTAAAAATTATTTAAAAATAGTTATTAAGCGGAACTCATGTTATAAATTATAGAGAACTCTTCATCTGGACAAAAGGAAACGGGAACTCTAATCAGAACTATGGAATTTCAATATTGGGGTGCTAACTTAACATACGCCCCCAATATAAAGCATTAATTTTAAAATTTACGCTTTATTACTAACGTATGAATTAGAACAAAAGTTCGTAGCTACAAATTTCAAAAGTTAAGCAGCGATAACTTCATTAAAATTGAACAAAATTTAAATTTAAAAAACGGTTTTAAAGCTTAAAATCTCTACTTTCGAAAGGTTACTACGCCTTTTGAGTTTCTGTGAATTTGATAATTTTTACACAAAGAAAAAAACGAGCTGGAAAACGGGAAATTTTGTTCTCACTTTATGGGCCTGTCACGTGCCCAAAAAAACTTACAAAAAAGAAGAATGTATTTAGACTCTCAAGATTTAAATGTGTAAATGTTTAAAAATATTGGGCAAGTAAGAGTAACTCCGCAGTAATCTTTGGGTAATTTTTTTTCAATTTCAATATGTTCATGCATTTCTTGTAATGTTTACATTGAGTTCAAACGTTTCGGCTCGCTTCAAGCCATCATCAGTGATGTACATGCCATCAGGACCTAAAAGATTACAACACTTTTTTTTATATGGATTTCGGAATGCAGCCAATTCACCGAGCGATTGGTTCTTATTTATGGATCCATAAATTGAATTTGTTCTTTATTATTTGCTTGGACGTGGTAGAAGACGTTTAAAAATGACATAATTCCACAAACTTGATATGCACATTTTAACCACATTCTCGTATGCAACGGATGAGTCATTCGAACTGTACAATTGTAATCTGTTCATCTTTACTTACCGTAATATTCTATCACTTAGGATCAATTAGCATTTGAACTAACTGACGGTTACAATCTTAAACTTGAAAAAAGGGTGCATTTATTGCATACTTGAATGGAATCTAATGTTGTTCTTGATCTAAATAATTGGTATGTACATCGCTCGAAGTGAGCCAAAACGTTCAAACTCAATGTAAGCATTACAAGAAATACATGAACATATTGAAAAAATATAACGCAAAGATTAATACGGAGTTACTCTCACTTGCCTGATATTTTTAAATATTTACTTTTAAACTTGCACAAATTTTCGATTTTTTAACGTGAACCCTATAAAATCGTTTGTCAAAAATGTGTTCCTTTTAAGATTTTTTGTTACTATGTTATCGCAGATTAAATAAAAGGAGCATTTTGACTTTGAATGCTTATAACTCCGCTAAAAATCATCGCATCGCAATTTAAAAAATAGATTCTTAAAGCTAAAACTTTGCTCCATCAAATAATATATTTATCAATATTTTTAAAAACATGTAGATATGACACAAATAAACACAAATAGAACTACGAACTTTCGTTCCAACTTAATCAGAATCAGGATAAGAAATATCAGGAAACAATAAGGATCTCCCTCTCTTGCTTTCTTATTGAATTATACGGCGCTTAATTAAAAAAAATAGGACGGATGCGCAAGACAAGCGTGATAAACTTGCGCGTGTATCGATTAGTTATAGTGATGTCGTAGTGTTTCTTCCAGACGAATCTCTGCGACGTGTGACGCATCATGCCCGTTTGCCTCGGCACCGATCGCTCAGGCGCTATCGAATTCAGGATGCTCAGTAAGGACAGAATCGAGGATGCTCTGATCGTACAGCAGCATTCCATGCGGCAGGAGTGCATCGCGATCGGCATGGGTATGTATGAGGATCCCGGAGCTGCCGAAGAGATGCAGTTGGTCTTCAGGGAGGTCATTAAAGATGGATGCACGGTGATTGCTGTCGATCAATCGGATAGCGTTGTCGCCGTGGCGTTCAACAAGTTACATGCAAGTATAAAAAAGCGTGGTCTTAAATATTGGCATAATCGACTCGATAAATATGATTTTATTTCTGGCACGTCGTAAATTTTATCGTCGACCGTTGTCTGATAAATAGTTAATTCGTCGCGACTCGTATATGACTTTAGCGATTTAGTCACCTGGATTAATTTGACAGTAAATTGACGCTTCTTTCAGTTATCATAAACGATCGCAATATCGGCAGGGAAAGGTGGTTTTAAAGATAATTTATAGATAAAGAAGATATTGCATGTTCCATCATGTTCGTGTACGACGCGTATTGAAATAAACATAATTTGTCAAAGTGAAGGAAAATTAATTTTGTTATTTTTTATAGTTATTTTTTATGTTAGTTTTTATTTCGCCAATCTTTGAAATATCTATTTACAATTTCAGATGTCTTCCCAGCAAGAAGAGGATCCTTTTGCATTTTTTGTAGAAAATAACATCAAGCATCGCTCGTGTCGGGATTTGATTGAGTTCATCGACGGCGTAAGTCCATGATTTATATCATATTTTATATACGCCGCAATCAACAATGTCAATACAAGTGTTCCTGATTTTTTTTTTGAGATCTTGTAATTCTTTCACAAATAATGATAAGCTTCGTAGATCATATCTGTGCGTATTATTAATTAATCTTCAGAAGGCCATCTATATATATACCTACAATATATATACTATATATATATCGTCTAGCTTTAAAAAATGTTTTATTTCCGCGTATGTTTTCTAATCAAAATATATCCTTACAATTCTGTATCATAAAAAAAAGTAATGAAGACGATTTCGTTCAAAAGATATTGAAAAAAGGGGCCAATTTCTGTTTAAAAAAGGACAGTTTTTAGAAAAAGAACAGAGAAACAAGAAAAACAGTTTTTTTTTGTAGATTTTGAGTTCCTGAATTCGATAAAGTTATTAAAAAGTGCGTGGTGTTCGAGGAACACCTTGAACATTAAACAAGAATATTGAAATTTGGATAAATAATCATGTTTGTGCTCAATTTCGATGTGTTTTTCAAATGCTACGAACCTTTTAATAATTTTATCGTATCCAGGAAATTAAAATGTAAAAAAAAACCTATTTCTTTTACTTACACCTTTTTGTACAATATCTGCCCTTTTTAACATCTTCTTTTCAAGAAAAATTACATAATTATATAAATGGGTACAGCATGTTGAAAGAGATTAAATTCACGAATAAATTAACCTTTTTTTAAACTCAAATAATAACTTCCACACAGAAAAATATCATTATTATACTGTTAAGAAACGTGATGGTTAACTCGTAACGGTTATCTTTAACAAAGGATATTTTCTTGATATAGGTTTAAAATGTAGTTGTTATAAATTTTAGAGAAAATTCATTATCACGTACTTAAAACAATAATTCTTTTTTTTTTGAGAATATTATAAAATTTTATCAAAAAAGCAACTTAATATGATAAGCAAATTGAATTTGTTTTAATTTAGTAATCTTGATTTAATAATCTTGAATTAATGAACTTATTAGGATTTAGAATACATTTTAAATAAATTTTTGATGCTTGTAATAAATTTAGATTTGCGCAGGAAATGGAAAGTTACTTTTCAAAAATAATAAGTTACATTTACTCGTAACCAAGTATAGAAAAAGTAACAAGTTATCATTATTAATTACCGATTTTTAAAAGTAACTCGTTACAGTTACCATTACTTTTCATTACTTTTCCGTTATATTTTTTAAATCGACACATTAATCACAGGACGGGTGTCTATAGGGGCTGATTTTTCAGTCTCAAACGCTATGAGTGGTTTGTGTCCAATCGTATGCAAAGTAACGATAAAAATAATTGTAAAATTCGTTACTGTTACCAAAAAAATGTAATTACGTTGCTGTTACAGTTACCAAAAAAAGTAACTTGTAATTGTAACAAATTTACAGTTACAAGTAACGAGTTACTTCCATTCCCTGGATTTACGGATATATGAACTTTTGAAATACTTGGGAACAAAAAGTAATTAATAATTAAACACAGTATATATATATTTTTTTTTTCTGTATGTAATCGCCTAATCTAAGAAACGCATGCAGATTCCATTAAGCTTATCGCTCTAAGAATGCTGAATCACGTTATTTACGTTATCAGATAGAATCGCAAGTAGACGTTTTCGAGAAGTACAACGCACGGGGTGCCATGGAAATCTTCTACATAGGCACGGATTCAAAATGTCAAGAGCGCGGTATCGGCTGGCAGATCACGGAGAAGAGTCTCGAGGTCGCGCGGGGTTTGCGCACCAGGAAGCTGAAGCAGATCTGCGTAGCCGACAAAATCGTTAACGAGCACGTACGACCGGAGGTGGCTTTTGCCGTCGCCGCCTCAACGTTCAGCCAACGAATCATGGAGAAATTGAACTTTGAGACGCTTGCCGAGGTACGATACGAAGATTACGTACATGGTGGCAAAAAGATGTCCGACAGGATAGGCAACGTGCACAAAACGGCCAGATTAACCGCCCGCAAGATCTGACGACGTCGGCTTTGATCCTGAATATTTGCATAAAAATTTTATGCAAAAGTCATTTATTTTTATATCAAATTAAAAGCATTAGTAATCTAAAATTTATTCAAAAGAGTGAGGAAAATTGTATTTTAAGTATTAGATTACATGTTGCGGAAGAATAATTCGCAGCACATGTTCTAATACCGTTAATATAATATATATTAATGTTATGTAAAATAATATAAACAGTAAAGTTACATGAGATGTGATAATCAAATTATTATCGTGAAAATTAAAATGTAGTTAAAAAGATATAGTTAATAAATTAATATTGTAGATTATAAAATATTTATATACACAAAGAAAATGGTGAAAATGAATATTATAAATTATAAAATATTTATATACATAAAGAAATTGGTGAAAATAAAACTAGTTGGGGTTACGTGTTCACTACGAAGGGTGTGTTCCATTTAATGTTCGCAATGCTTGTGAGTATCATTTCCAACCTTGTTGTCACTAAATGTTAAACAAGGATGATGCATCCGAGCATGGCGAACAAGTGGAACGCATCCTAAGATATCTTCGTAAATTGTTAAAAGCTGTTAAAAATTATCTTTACTAGCTCCAAACAGTATTTTTAAGAACAACATCTCTTTGCTCATTTTATCTATACGATAAAAAATTTGTAAAATTGCATGTGCAAAAACAATTATTGTATTTACATTTCATTGTAAATTACTATACAATTTTTACACTTACAATTTTACACTCTTTTTTACAGTGCGCTAATTATAAGGCCGACAGGAAAAGATTTAAAGTTAATCAATTTATTGTTAGCTGACGTTGACAAAATTAATCGTAACTAATGTATTTTTCGGGTAGGAGAAAGATATAAGATGACTTTTTATATAAGTATATATATGTATATTAGCACACATTTAATATGTCATATCCACGGCCGGAAATGCTTACAATGGCGATACCGCGGAGACGGCATCACAATTTTGAGCGAAGCTTCTCGTTTATATTATATATATTACCTTTCACAAAATTATGCAACTTGACGCCTCATGCGTCATTAATAAATCCCAAGCAAAATATCGGACGACTAGGATATTATCCACAATTCACAATGGCACGATTGATATCGCAATTACGATGATTACGTCTAGGGGGATTACGATTACGTCTTCGACAAAGCCATAGAAGACGATAACAGTCATATACGAATAATGCAATGTTAGCTTTCCGTGTTTTCCGCGGATATTAACGTGTTCACAATAGCTAACGACGGAATCATTGTGTAGAAATGATTATCTATTCCTTACAATATTCGTCTCCGTGTTTAAGAAACTATTAATTTAATTAACATTAATGGCCACATTTTCTTTTCTAAAACTGACACACATGTCTTTTCCCTGAAGGCTTTATGATCAAAACTTTACGCGATGTTTTATCGGGAAAACACCGTCAGTGTGTATAAGATTATCAATAAAATCGCATTAAAGCGTTGAGATCTGAAGAGAATGCAGTACGAGACACAGTTGTCTATTATCTACTATTCTGACATCGTCGGAAAACTTGCTATTCCATTTCTTACTTTTTATTTAGTAACGCTTTGTGTAACATTTTATATTATTGACCATAAAAATCCTTGTGTCACCTACAAGTCATAAAAAGTACCGCTAATAATTATAATTTAATAAAATGCCATAATAATAAAAATAATACATAATCACTGTTATAAAAATTAATAAACGTTTCATCAAAGGTTGTTTCATATAATAAATATTCAAACTCTTTGCCTTTATAAGAAAAAAAAAGAGTTTTTTTTTCTTATAAAGAGCTTTCTTATCTCGTATAAAAAAAATGAAAATATTGAAGATAAGACACAAGAATTTATGTAGCACATAGAAATTCGCAAGAAATATTAATCAGAAGTGTTACGATTTAACGTACAAGTCGCAAGTACGCGTTATCAAAGAGATTAACAATTTGCGAAATAATTTACAATTGTTTAAAATTGTTTACATCTAGGCGATTTTACTTAATACGACGTACATCGAAAAACGGAGGCGAAACTGACGCGAAATATTGCATCACAATGGAATACATCAAAATAGAAAGTAATAAATATTTATCGCAAAACCGACTAAGTGCGCGGAGTCTTGACAGAGGAAGTTAATATGACTTAATTATTGCATTTCTATGTTTAATTATATAATTAAAATAGCGCAACGCGAATTTTGCACCTTCGTATCAGTCTCGTTACCGGAATCGAATAGGGACGAACGGGGGGAATGTTGAGTCTAGCAATTTTTTAAATTGCACTTCAATTCCTTCATCTGAACTCTTGTATGTATACAGAGTATATTAATTGTGCGACGTATATATATTGGCATCTATAAATAAATTGTATCTCTATATGCTACACGCCGCATATTCGTTCAGGAATTAACAAATATATGTGTATATATATGTGTGTATAAAGTACAGAAATTGTTCTTGTACATGTTTAAAATTGAGGACTTTGGCGCAGTAAGGAATTGTTTAAAATTTCGCGAAAAATAACTGAATCTGGGAGAGAATAGAAAATTAGTTAGGAATGAAGCAAAAACTTTGTTGGAAATTAAATGATGTAACTAGCAGGCCTTTGGTATACAATAAAAAGAGATGCTACAGTTTTTTTTTTCTGTTAAAGAAAAAGTTCATAAACCGATCTTTTTTTTTCCTGCACCAAAGCCTCTGATTAATTATATTTATGTTAGACACAGCACAAGAGAGTATATTCATTACGAAGGCTACTACTATGACATTTAGCGGTAGTCGATTTATCGACGAAGCTACTGATTGCAACAAGGAGAGTGGCGTACTAACTTTATTATCGTTGCACTCAGTCAGCGACGTTTGTTAGTTGTTTACTTTCCCTTAAAACCATTACTGCTACTGTAAAAAATGTGGACGTATAGCTGCTTTCATTTCCATAGAATACGATACTTCGACACACTTCCAACAAAGTTAATATCTTCCTCTGACTTACTATCTATTTAACTTACAGCCTGAATTCAGTAATCGCTGTCAACGAGCTACGTCGCGTGTCGCGATCCGACACCTGACATAAATAACGACACTTACAAATTATTATTACTATTGTTATTATCTCATTATCGTTATTATTATAATATTGTAGTAATGCAACCACTATGTAAACGCGCGGTAATACTTACAATTAGCTTAAGTCGAGTCACACGAGACTCGAATGAGTTTTTGGCACGAATAATTTTTTTTTTTCCATTCAGTAAGATCGCTCTGAGCCGCTTTTGAACTTTTGATTTTCCTTTTTGTTCTTTCAGAGAAGTTTGATTATTTAGTAATTTCACAAGGAGGAGGAGGAGTTACGAACACAGGGAGAAGAGAGAACTTTTCATAAAAGTTTGGGATGACCGACAGATGTTTCGTGGTTATAAGGAATAAAAATAAATAAAAGAGAGAAAAAGGAAAACAAAAAATTATAAAAATAATTTTTTATAAAATTTAGTAACTTCCATTTTTAATTTAATTTTAATTCTTTATAAACTTTAAAAATTATTAGAATAATTTTGTAATAAAAAGAAACACTAATTAATAAAGTGGAAATTATCTGATAGTCAAAACGATATAAATATAAAACGTTTATATTTACATCACAAGAATGTATTTCAAGAAAAATGTTATATAAAATATGTTACCAATTTGTTGCTGTAAAAGCAATATTGTAAAAGATAATATACATAAAGAAAACTTGAAATATTGAAAGAGAACGTAACAAATTTATAAATATTAGGAAGATGATTATGTGTAATTGGCACTCTGGTCAGTGAAGAGAAAGATAATGAGAAGGAATTTTTGCTAACGGCGAATAAACGGGTAGTTAACGTTATTTGGAAACTTCCGTGGATGCGTGACAAGTTTTATAAGTTGACAGCAGGGAAAATGCAAGTTAAACGTGCACGGCCAGGATCCAACTAGTTCGTAACAGTTTGTGCGCTCAAGTTATTGACACAGTAACTGTCTAATGTTAGCAGAAACATAGTAGAGAGAAAATACACACCCATACACACGCACGCACGCGTGCAAGCGAGCGTATTTCAGTCGCTCTCGCTTATTTACTTTATTATTTTATTCCCAACGTGAAAGTTGAAAACAGCGACTTTAGCCCTAAGTAAGTGAACCCTTCTTTCGCACGTTTTTCTACTTTTGGCGAGATGCAGTGTTGTCTACATCCGTGTGCACAGAGTTGCAAATGTTGCTTGATGTGCGAATTGAAGCTAAGTTTTTCGCACGGCACGCTTTATCCGAAAGATATCCAGGAGATGTCCTTATAAGATATCTTCTGGACGTCTTTAGAACGTCTCTTGGAGATTTGCGCTATGGGTTCCAACATAACTCGGTTTCCCAAGATTCAACGTTTCGTCAAGAGAGTGTCAGTATCCATTTCCCTACTTGGATATCTCCGTAGTATCATTTAGCCTATATCCGTAGGATATTTAACAGAGTTTAACTATTTGATTGGCACTAATTGGACTGCAGTAATGTCATTAATTAAGTGAAATTAAATTAACGTCTGATTTAGGCAAATGTCATTAATTAAATGAAATGAAATTAATGTTTCTAATTTATACCCGTTTCTATCAATGCAGTTTAATTTTGATCTCGATTTAACTAACTCATCTTTTTTAGTTATAGGAATCAGAGGAAAATGAAGAATAAGTTGAATCGAGACTAAAGTTAATCTACATGATAGAAACAAGCATTAGACAAATAATTACGGTATGTAGATTCGCATAGGTTCATTGTCATAACGAGATCATTGGAAAATGATTGTTATTTGAAAATGGTCCATTTCCAGAGAAACATATACGTATATTTTGGCATCTAAGAAAAAATGCTCCTAAATATTTTGAGAATTGAGTGATTATTAACCCTTGAACACCACCGTGGGTTACGGTAACCCAGTCCGTTTGAAAAAACACGTGACGTTTATGAACGATCAGAAGTGTGGAATGAGAACAAGGGGAGGAAAAAACTTTCGCATCCCTACTACAAATCCCCCGCCTGGCAATCTCAGCGTGCACGAACCAGTCAAGATAGAACGCCATGAACTTACTGTGTGGGTTACGCTAACCCTGTGTGGTTATTACGTTTTTTATTTCGAAATCAAATTGTAAGTAAATATATGAACAAGATCAAATTTAAATGTGAATTCAAATCGAAGAATTCATGAAACACGCAGACATTCCAGAAAATCAAGATCCGCGCGATATATTAGCTGTAAACAAAATAGAAAAACAAAGAAGATGTTCATTCTGTCCAGGGGCTTTAGATTGGGAAACTTATTACATATGCTTGCAGTGCTAACAGCCAATGTGTAGGGAACATGTCGCAAAAATTTGTTTCGCCTGTTCCACGCAAATCAATGAATACTTTCATTTGTATATTTAGATGTCATATAATAAAGACTTTTGCATTAATTTTATCGTATTACTTGAAAATCACCCAAATTCAACCTCGTCGAATAAATATATCTTTTAGGATAATTCGTAATAATGTACTTTTTTTCTTAAAATACAACTTAATATGTTTCAATTTCTGTAAATTAAAACCTTGTATCATTTTTTTGGAAAATAACTAATTTATTTTAAAAACAACGATTTTTTTTTAATTTTGAAATTTCTTTCTTCCTTTTTTCAAAATATCTTGATTTTCGGAAGTTTTATGATATTCTTATCTGTATATTCTTTTTCTTTACTGTCTGTTGTATCGATTAAAAAAAAAGAAGTTAAAATTGATGCATTAAATCCCGAGATAAAAGCAAAAGAAGACTCCAGAGTTACCGTAACCCATGTGTGGTGAAATCAGGTGTGTGGCGAAAATAGTGTGTGGTGTTCAAGGGTTAAAATTAATCAATATGATCTCAAAATTGGTCGTTGTATATTTCATTTTCTGATTTCAGAAACACTCGAGTTCGAGAGTGACGACATTGAAGTTCGGAAGTCAAGTAAGATTGGAAGACTCTTAACTCTTGTGCATGCAAGTTTGTAGTTAGAAACATACTCTTTTTGAGCTCTTTGCCTCGTCCACTCACTACTCCAGTTCTCAACATGTAATTTGAACTTCTTCGAAAATATATAAAACATCTCGTTATCAAAATAAAATATAAATTGGCTATAACGTTGTCGCGCTCGCGTGACAGCGCGTTTGGCAAATATGTAGGAAACATCGATCACTTTCTTTCTCCTTTCTTCTCCGTTTCAACTACCATATCCTTCTTTTTTTCGTATAAGGGATAATTACCAATATAATTAGCGCATTTTCTTATCACAAATGCGAGCGCACTATTCCTCCACGTTCGGAGAAATAAATTTTGCGGGAGCACGTAAAGTGCGTATTTAAAACACTAAACACCGCCCAGAAAATCTTCGGCTGACTTTTTGTTAACAATGTCAACTAATTCTGGCATTAGTTTAATTTTCACGATAAGAATTTTAGTCTCAACGAAATTATATTGACATTAAATTTATATCTACAATAAATATTATTTAATAAAATAAAAAAAACGGTAAATAGACCGTTTTACAATAAATTAAGGTAACCGGACCCAATATGGGACGTGTATTCAAAACGCCCTTTTCACTGTTTGAAAGTACGAGTAATTACACAATTAATTTAACAGATAGCAGTAGTTTGTGCAGGTTGTCTATCTGACTCGATTGCATCAGTTTATTGTTCAATTTGTTCATTTAGTTATTAGTAAAGAAAATCCAGAATATCATAGTCGTGATGTAATATTTCGTAGGAAAGTAATTGCTTCCTACAACTACAAAAAAATAATTATTAATTTCAGTAGATCATGTTATTGTAACTCTGTATTCATACTTTACAACACCAGATATTTAATTTATATTTTTGCCATAAGCTTTCGTTATAATCGAAGAGAAAAACCTCTTTGTAAGGTAGAACTAATATGACAAACCTATACGTAACTGAATGTACATATATCAATTGTGTAACTTTTTTTTATATTTTTATTATTTCAGAATTAATCATGAATTCTAATTCAGCCATTAAACATCGTGAAAATAAGTAGATAAGTAGACAAGTCCAATTTGGAAACGTTTTTTGTGTATTCTTATATATTAATAAACATGTCAATATGTCGATAATATATAACTTACAATCTTTTAAAAAACATTAATCACTTTATTTTTCATTTTTCTTATTTTTTTTACGAAAAAGAGGGAAACATACTTAGGTCATATTGGATGTCACGTGTACTCAGTATACTTTCTTAAAATCTTTACTGCACCTAAGTACATAAATATTTCAAAATGTCTCATAATTTTAATTAACATTCAGAAATGTTCCCTCTTTTAATTTAAATGTGATCATCAATTTTTTAATTTTGGAGTGAGCAAAAAATTTAAAAAAATTATAAAGCCTAGTAGGAGCATATAGAGTATTATAGAGCCCGGTTACCTTATTCTCTTAATAGGATTAAATTAATATTCTTTTCTAATCCTTTATTTCTAAAGAGAAAACGTTATAACCAGAATTAACTGACGCCGAATCAGCCGTCTGTCGATATATTTTTGCACGTAAATCGACAGAATGTGCATATGCGACCGAATCGAAGATCATTTTATGATTCATTTTACCTTGATGACCTCGTGGTCGAAGGGAGAGCATCAATGCATCTGGGAACAATTGACAAAATATATCTGTCAAGTGTACAACAATAACATTATCCCGGCTCGGTGAAATTTGTCTCGTTAATATCGTTTGTTCCGATCAATTCGACGTGAGAGCGACAGTTTATCGTCGTACCCGTCGAATCGATCAGAATTTATTTTTGTGGATCACCGCACGTGGTGTCGACCTCGTCGCGAGGCCAGGCTAGGTGCTACAAAGAGATTCATCTGTGACAGGCCTCGTGCGGCTGGATGTCGGGCGGCTGAATAGTTTGGTAAGGAAGCTGCGTATCTCTGAAGTGCGATCTAACCAGCAGGCCCAGACCGAGCAGCACAACAGGAAGACCGAGCAAGGCGCAGATCAGCTCGCCCGTTACTCCCGGTGACCAGGAGATGAAACCTGTTCAAGATAAATCTTTTAAAGCCTCAGTACTTTGGTTTTTACAATTACGTGATTGAATGCCTAGGTAAAACACAGAGTCCTAATTAAGTTAATGATATCATAGGACGTCGCCATTTGATATTTAAAAATAAACTTATAAGTGACAAATAAATTATGATGATGTTCTTATGATATTATGATAATGAAAAAGTAAGACAACTTTAAATAGTAATTCAAAATTATACGCACTTTCAAAAATGTTAAAAAATTAAAAGTAAAGAGCGGGTTAATAAGAGTGAAGCGCTGTAAGTGTTGTATGTGTAAATCTTCAATTTATTTAATTTGGACGTTTCGACTGACATTCGAGTCATCTTCAGCAATAATCACACAAAAGAAATGAGTTGAATCCTTAGCGAGAGAACTCTACCACTCTCATGCATTAGCCGCTCTTTACTTTTAATTTTTGATATTATTATGATACATTATTTCTATATTCTACTTAAGCAATCTACGGAAAGCAGGTATGAGAAAATGACACGTGATTATAAGAAATTCATAAATGAATTCATAACGATGTAACTGTAAGAGAGAACAATTAATTCTTAATTGAAATTGAGAATTCGCAATCCGGATATCTAATCTATAAATAGAAAGTCTATATATAATATGTAATTGTTTGTATTTTTATAAAAAGAAATAAGTTAAAATAAATTGAAAGAAATTTATCTCAACTCAATTAAGAGAGAGTATCCTGCTTTAGAAGATTATATTCGTAAATCCGGAAAATAAATTTTTACGAACCATGTTTGATTCACGTATCTCTCTACGGGACTAGCTATTGCTTTAATATCTGTTATCCGTTTTAATATTTATGTTGTGCAACGTTTCATGAGGCAAATCGTTGCAAAATTCAAGCTAAAGCTACAACATTTCATGCACCATGCATTTAGATATTTACCCCCGTGTAAACCGACGTCCATCCTGTAAATACTCCACCAGATACCAGACAGCGGAAGCGAAATGGTAGCGGTGGCCACGCTGAACACCGAGCTTTCGCACAACGACAGGAAGTTGAGACTCGAGATCGCGAAGATAACATACGCGAATAGGAAAGTCCATCCGTGACTGGAAACATTCGCGCATAGATTGCCGCCTTTAAAGTGGCATATTAGTCCGCGTTCGACAGTACGATAGAGTTCAACGGGTGACAGACCCTGAAACGTCATTTAAAAAATTGGGTGAACTTCTGGAAACGTCCAACGCTCGATTATCATGAATTTTGGTAGAAATACTCTAAATGACGTCAAATGAATGCCCTTGATTGGATTTCCACCGACAAGAAAGTTTAATGCCAAAAATGTTTAAATGAAGATGTTTATGGAAGTTTGTGCTTATTATGGTAAATATCGACAATAATGGAAGCAGCTCCGATGCTCTTGATCTTGACATATGTTTAGCATTGATTTAGAAGATATATTAAATTAAAGTTCCATAATATGTGTGTGTAGAGGATAAGTTTGAAAAATAATGTTTCTTTTTACTATATAGAACAAAAATTTTCTGCTTTAAAATATATTTTACTGTCCATGCAAAGCGACTCTCACCCTCCTCCCTCCCTGCTTAAGGGGCGCACGACTTCCATAATTGTACTGTTGCACGTGGATTTCGACTTTCCACACGAAGCGACTCTCACCCCCCCCCCCCC
>NW_017295960.1:1447826-1450802 GCF_001594075.2 Trachymyrmex cornetzi
CACGTGGGTTTTAACTTTCCACATGAAGTGACTTTCACCCTACTCCCCTCCCTGTCAAAGGGGCGCATGACTTTCATAATTGTACTGTTGCATATGGGTTTAACAATAAATATTTTCCTTCTATATCTCCATTCAACTCCTATATAAACTGCGATAAACATGTAGTATACTGAAAATAATAAGCACAAACTTCTATAACTTCATTAAAACATTTTTAGCATTAAACTTTCTTGTCGGTGAAAATCCATTCAAAGGCATTCGTTTAACGTTATTTGGAACGTTTCTGTCAAAATTCATGGCAATCGGGTGTTGGACGTTTTCGGAAGTTTATCAAAAAAATTATTTTTTAAATAAAGTATGTTTAGTTAATATTCTCTTATAAAGTCGCCAACTCATAGCTAAAAATATAAAATTATATTTTCTATTTTATATATATTATCAAAATAATAACATTATGCGTAACAGTTTAATAGTTTCATTTGAAATACATTTTTTAAAATCTTGAAGAATTTATATTTGAAAATGTAACTTATATTTCACAAATAAATGATATGTTTTTAAAATATTTAATTTTCGTAAGTTATCGTGATTTTTTATTTTCATGCTTTGATGAAATAAAGTTCAGAGTTAATTATTCTGAGTTATTTTTACACAGTCGTTGTAAAAATGTCGTCCCAAAAATCCAAATAAAAATCCTCAATTAAAAATAAAACGAAAACACATTATATCAATTTTAACTTTCTGAGGACCGGCATGTTTCTGATCGGCTTTTTTACTTTGAGGACTAGAACTTTTTTGCCAATGTCATGGGATTGAGTGGCGAAAAAGTTGGCTACTGTCGAATCCCTAAAGGGGCCTTCGGTCCGGATAAAAATGACATCCTTTATTTTTTGTTTTTTTAACTAAATATCATTAGATATTGTTAGAATAATTGTCTATCATCATTATACAGTAAAAATTTCACAAATAACGTATATAAACAATATAGTAACAATTTTTTTAGTACAGTAAATTATGTCCATACAATAAAATCAACTTCATTAAATAATATCTCGTGCACGGTACGGTTGTTGAGAAACGTGTGCGCCGGCATATTCATGGTGCACGCCCTACTCTCCAAAATATATGCGGACATCAATTACAATATTTTCGAGCTAATTATGAGTTGCAAACACTACAAATCCCAAAAAATTAACTAAAATAGTTCAAAGTCCTTAAAAGGATCTCCGGTCCTCCAAAGGTAAGATGACTTTCTCTTTTGATATACGTTTTTATTGATTGCAAATTTAAGATAAGTTAATGTAAAGAATTGAACATTTTTACTGATAAAAATTTGGCCTAAGAAAAATCCCCCGAAAACTGACTCGTCGTTGATAATGGTAGATAAATGATGCGTCTCTTTTTATGCCACTCACCCTGCCAACACCGGGCAAAGTGTCGAGCCAGCAGAGCGTCAGGATGGCGAAGAAAGTAATGACGTGTATGTAAAAAAGGGTTTGCATCACCGGTGGCTTGGGGTAGCTTTTTGGCTTTATTGTGGGATCCGGATCGGTCACGTGCAACAGTCGACCACCCTCCTCCTCGGAGCCACGACGACGAATATCGCGCGAAGACACTAGACGGGACACCGTGTATAGGAAAGAATTGTGCTGCGTTGTCAACATCTGGCACACGTTCTGTTGCTGGAAACGGAAAATCACGAATGTCACTCGTTCCACCGAAACCAGTTATTCAGAAGATGTAAACGAAAATCCGACGACCAAAAAACTAATCCGACGACCGAAAAACTAATCCGTCAAATAAGAAACCGGCTTATCCGCAAATATCCGAGAAAAAAAAGACGTATACATATAAAAATGTTCTGCGATAAATATGGCGCTCTTTTTAATAAATTACATAATTAACGAATAAAAGAAAAATCTCAAAACATTTTTCTTATTTTTTTATGCAAGACGCACAAAAAATCAAAGTGACTTTATTTTGGTTCTTAATATCGAAAAACAGTTAAATTTTGCACTTAATAAAAAAATCATTTTGATTTTCATAACGTTATAAAATCATCTAGATTTTCTCCTGACTTGATGTGTACCTTAGGTACCTAATAAAAATCTTATTTCTTCAACTTTTCTGAGGGTTAAATGAT
Source organism: Trachymyrmex cornetzi (assembly GCF_001594075.2). Classification (NCBI taxonomy): domain Eukaryota; kingdom Metazoa; phylum Arthropoda; class Insecta; order Hymenoptera; family Formicidae; genus Trachymyrmex; species Trachymyrmex cornetzi. The sequence continues at coordinate 1,449,970 of NW_017295960.1, forward strand.
GAGGGTTAAAATTAGAAGTTCTTTCGAGACCGAGTTTAATAAAAATTGTGCCGATATACACTGAGAGAAAAATGTCAAAGTATTGCGAAGCAAATGTTACTTATAAAATTTGATTGTGAGGAAGAAATATACATTTCTGTGAAATATATCTTATTTCTGTGAAATATATTTCATTTCTGTGAAACATATCTCATTAATTGCAAAAAAAATAAAATAAATAAATCATTTGCTAGAAATAAAATTTTATTTCGTTCGTATTTAAATAAATATTCATTTCAGTGAAATAAATATATTTCTCACAAATATATTTTTAGGTATCTTTTTCTCAGTGTATCATCGGAGATCTCATCGGGTGTTGTGAGCGAATAAACTAGGATTTGCGCAAGAATGTCGATGATAAATTACCCCGGTAGTGTAATGGCGTTCAAGCATAGTGAAGAACATGGCGAAGGCGGCGAGAGAGCCCACGTAAACGAACGTCCAAACCGCCCGGGCACCCCAGGATCCCCTCATGGCGGCTGTGTGCGAAGAAACTTCTCTTCCACGACAACGAAACTCGTCGCAGAGACCGTAATCGACGCTTATAAACAGACCCACTATTATAGTTGTGCTCGAGAATATTCGCTGTAGACTCATCACTGAAAACATTCGAGGGGGATGGCATTCCGTAAATCTGCATGCAATTACACGGAAAAAATTTTATATTTAAAATTACTATAATGTGGTAGTAGCTGCGGTCTTCATGTAAATTATAAGTTTAAATGGTATAGTTATTTTTTTAAAAACAATAATATAACGTAATTTTTACACTTTTTCATAGTAAAAATTTTTTA
>NW_017295960.1:1451025-1462400 GCF_001594075.2 Trachymyrmex cornetzi
CTCCGTGTAGAAAAAGATTATATTTCGAAAAATAACAAGAATTATTTTAAAAAAATATCCTCGAAGTTTGATACAACCAACTCTAGAATGTTAATTCTATTGAGTTTTAGTATTGCTATTGATACGTATATAAATAAATTTTACAAGAAAACAGGTCACTTCAATTAACTTTCGGAGCTTGATACAATTAACTCTTGAATGCTATCGCTATTGAATAATACAGTATTGTTATCGATACATAAATGTTACGTACAAAAAAATAGATCACCCTTAATTAATGTAACTCAAGCTTTTTATATATTTCATGTTTTTAATAACAAAGCACAAAATTTTTATAAACACAAATAACTTCATTATTAACTTAAAAGAAAAGAAAGAACAAGCACACTATCAGAAATCTTGAAATGATATGGAATATAGTTCAATCGTGTGTTTTTTCATAACACAGTATATAATAACAAAATAATACAAAATTGCTTAAATATTGAAGCCACACTCTCTGTTATAATCCTTCTCTACTAATCATCAGGAGGTCTAAATTGATATATAACGGACAGAATTTTTAAAAGTTTGTTTCCAATTGTCTTAATATGACAAATGAGATTTCGTAATGATTATTGAAGGCATAGCTGTTTATTAGTATTATCCAATAACCTCGTTCACTTGTGTACGTAAAATTTATCATATTCTAGGATTAATTTCAAAAATAGTTTCTCATTATTTCTAAGGCTAACACTGTACCGCAGAAATTATTCTCAATAAATCCTTCATTCTTCTAAATTAATACTTTCTGTATAAGTATTTACATATAAAACAATAATACGTATTATAAATATATTAAGTCTAAAATGTTACATCCATTTAGTACACGCTTTACCGCAAAAACGTTGTAGCTTATCATAATAAATAAAATAATTTGGCACTTGTATAACGCAATTACATATGAATAATAAATTATTTTACTTATTACGATAAAACGTTGATGAAATAACAATACCAACATGACATGCAATTCTAAAGCACTCACTTTTTTGACAAAAGAAGAAGTAGTAGACGAGAGAGAAGACGAGGGTAATGCCCTTTATCGGATCTTGTAAGTGGCACAACACCCTATTCCGATCGAGAGACAGAGTGATTAGGATTCCTGAGAGGGCGTACAGAGTGCTTATTTTGATCAGGCCGCAGCGGGGGATCTTGATCCGCATGCTGTTCGGTATTAACGGCGGCGGCGGTGACACTCTGTCCACGGCGAAGTACACCAACCCCAAAATACAGGCGGAGCACAGGGCAGTGAAAAGGAGTCCTGCGAGAGTCATGAAGACCGATTTGGAAACATATTAAATTGCCGCGAATAAAGCGAAAAGGTCAAAACGACAACGACATGAAATTAATTAAAGCGTCAATATGAATTTACCGTGTAATTGAAGTGGCGTCCAATTTTAGCTCTGCTCTAGTCGAATAAATATTTCTACTCTGTTTTAATCAATAATGAACGAGTCAACGGTTAATAAAACCACAAGTAGAGAATTATCCAAAATGAAAAAGTCTAATTAAAATCTAATTTAAATTTCGTTTTTTTTTTGTAACTTTTAGCAAATATATATCGTGAATATTTTAAAAAATTAGATCTCGAGACTATAGTACCATGTTTTACGTAATTCGGTTGCTTCTCTTGTGATATTATATCAGCCAGAGCGAGCTATAATTTTGGAAATGACGAGAATCTGAGAGATATGCGCGTACATCTCGCAGCACATGGTGAACGTTCGCGGATATAAATAAATTGTTTGCAGTCCCGAGAAATTGCAATCCCGAGAAATTGATCCCCGAGATATTTAACTCCGAAATCCCGAAATTGCGAGATCGATCGGTCGGGCTTGGTCACTCAATTTGGCGTTACACATTAATTTAGACATCACGAGTACCTCCATATATTGGTGCAATCCGTAAAGATGTGTGAGTGTGTGTGTGTGCATAAATAGGTGTACGTCTGTCTACCTGTGTAAGCGCTGGAGACAGCGGCGACGCTCTCGAGATAAAGCGGATAGCTGATAACGAGAACGGTAACTGATATTGCAACCGACACGAGAGTGGCCAGGAAACGGAGCTTCTGCCAATTTTCGCGATCGGTATCGAACAGCTTATCGCCGCCCGCCTGATAAGGGACATATGGCGACTCCTCGGTGTCGGTGTATTCCTCGATCTCGACGTCGCTGCCGGTGCAACGGAGCTCTTCCTGTTCCTCGTCATCCATCATCGTCGACACACAGCTCGTTAGACTCGCCAGCTTGGCGGCTTTCTCGTTACTCTATCGAAACAAAAACGCTTTGGCTTCTAGTACATTCCGTCTCAAGATGGCGAATTAGCAATACATCTAAATTTAATGTCAAAATGTTCTTTCATACACAGCGAAAGCCATCTCGTTAATTTTATGTATTTTTAATAATCTCTATATTTTCTGTGTGTGTGTGTGTGTGTGTGTGTGTGTGTGTGATTGTATATTTACGCCATGTGAATTATGCAATTTTCTGTTTTTGTGTGTGTGTGTGTGTGTGTGTGTGTGATTGTATATTTACGCCATGTGAATTATGCGAACTAAAAAACATCTGCTTTGGTTTAAAGCGCTACTTTTAGTAATAAAAATAATAATAAGATAATTCTTGTACGTATTTTTATTTTAAGACCTGCTTTAATAAATTGTTATATTTTAATTTGTATATTGAATTAAATAAATTTTATGAATGTAGAAAGCGATTAATTATTTTTTCCTTAATTCAGAATGAGTCTAATAATTTTTCTTATTATGTGAATATTTGATATTTATAATTGTCATACATATATCTAAATCATAAACGGAGAATTAGACGGTCATATTTAAGTCTAGCTGCATTCATGGCATTTGAATGCAAAACCCTGCCTTACTAGTTTGAAATATATGGTCAGAACCATTGAAAATGGATGTATGATGTATGTGGGTACTGAAAGGATTAATTTCTGCGATTCTAAGGCTTCAAACGTGCTTGATATAAAACGTAGGAATAATATAAATTCTTAAATTTAAAAATACCTAATAAATACTTATTTAAAATGTTATACACAATTTTTTATTTTCAAATGGAACAATATTTGTTCAAAAGAACGATTATTATAGACATCGTTATTATTACTATTTTATAAAATAATGCTCCAATTATTTTATTAAATTATTCTTATCAGATTTCAAAATAGGATTCCGATTATAATATCATACGTTGTGTATTTCGATATATGTGTGTAATTTAATATTTTAATATGAATATATTTCTAATTCTTTAAATTTTGGTGTATAAAATTATAAATAAAATTCTATCGTAAATTTTGAATATATGAAAAACAGATCATCTAAAGTGAGCTCAAAGTAAAACTTTCATGCTCGTTGGAATTAATTTCAAGCTACGGTTCTGCAACACATATCGCGAACCTCGCCCTTTTCGCAGGTACAAAGCAGGTCCAGATACATGCGAGAATAGAACGAGCAAAATTGCGGATTAGATTGCGTGCCGCTTGCTATCGTGCGTAACCAAACCGTGCGAGGCTCAGGCAACGAGAGAATACAAAGTTTTTTTTAGCTTATTTAAAATTATATTTTAAACGCATCGTGTTTACAATATAACAGAAAGCATTTAAGTAAAACATGTAATTTATAAACAAACGTTTACTTTAATTATTTAATTTACTGTGAATTTATCAAAATTTTAAAACTAAATTTATGGAATTACGGAATGGTTGAAAATTTAAATAATTATTATATTTGTTCTTAAGTCTATTTTATATTCATCTCAGAATTCAAGAGTAAATTCTATTTATAATTTTATGCGCCCTTTTAATATATAAGAAAAAAATATTAAAATATCAGGAGCACAGACACGCAGAGATATAAAACACATACATACATCACGAAAGGTATAACATATATAAAGCTATGAATAGAATTCTATTATATCTTGAAATTCCAAGCAAATTATAGATTGTCTAAAATGAACTTAATAATCTACTAAAATATTAAAACATCCTGTTTTAATAGAAATAATGGAAGGTTTAAAAGTGGCAAAGTAGTAAAGACGTAATATATAGAATTATTAGTAAGCATAAAAGTTATTATTAGACATAAAATCCTGCGCAACGATCGAAGATAATATTTAACATTTAACATAATTTTATATGTTTTACATTAATCATTAATTATTTATTAAAATAAACGATTAGTATTAATGTGTTCGACATCGACATTATTTAAATTATATAATGCAAACCGTGAAATATTAATTAATTATAGCTGTATAGCGTAATCTTTTTAGAAATATACCATAAAGTTAACTATACCGATAAACGAGTAGTGACTGTCAATTTAATAATAGATAACGTGAAAAGCAAATAAATTCAATCTTATATACGATTATTTCATATCTAATTTTATCTTATTTACTTAAAAACAATTAATAAAAAATTTGAGGATTTTTTTTCTAACAACTAGAAAATTCAATTTTTTTCCAAAAAGAAAGATAAAGATGCAAAAAGTAAGACAAAGCACAGACTGTTCCGGGAAAAGCATAACATAAACAAAGCAATGCTTGTCGTCGGAAAAGACGCAGAATCGGTTCTATTAGCGTCACTCATTGTTGATCAGACTTGGATGGCCATAATTGTTTGTATAATGTCTCTAATTTCTAAATTATTCAACGAGAATCGGCAGATCAATTAAACAAAGTCGCAAACTAATTATATATGGAAATCGGCGTTGATGCTCCGAAATTGTCAGACTCACCCTTGGACGGGAACCTAACCTGACACCGCCCACCCTCGGGAAAGCGTCTGATACCCCGGGTATCCCCTGCGAGCCGTCGTATCGCTGACTCGAGACGAGTTCACGATGCGGTCGACGGTGACGATGACACGGGCGACGGCGATGACAACGACGCGCGGCGCGCTTTAATCGCGAGTGCTGCGTCGCGCGATAAGCCAAGCGAAACAGCGAAACCGCGACTTCAGCCCATCGTGAATGACGGCGAGAGGTGCCTCTTTGTGTCGCGGCTTCCGCCACCAACCTACCTCGTCAGGACCGTACCCGGTGATTCGATAAGCGAAGTCGAAGCCCACGTGCGGACTCCGTACCGACGATATCGATCGCAGGATGGAAACGAGTGTCCTGCTCAGGGATAAAAATCATGTTTTAAACTGTTTAAAACATATTTAATCGATGGTTTTAACACGATAAAACATGTTTTTTTTTATATAATACTATTTAAAACATGTATGAGGTATATTAAAAAATGTATAAAAAATATGTTTTGTTCTTTTAAAAGAAATATTATATTTGTCAATTATGATCCTGCTGGATTCTACTATGTACTTAGGATAAATTTCTCGCAATAGTTTACTGCATTTATTTCTATATTATATATGCGTTATATATAATTAAATCTTGAATAATAAAACTTAAAATTTTTTAAGTATCGATTTCTTTGATAAATTTAATTATCAAGATAGGAATGAATATAATATGCAAAAGTTTAAATCTCGGATTAAATGATCGCAAAAAACTTACTCTAAATAGTCTAAATATATGATGAACAATTTTCGTTTTATCATGCACGTTTCTATATAGAATAATGTGGAAATTAATACATTCGAAGAAATTTACCTAAATTTTTCTGAAAATATCTGTGATCTCAGAAAATAAATTTATGAGACAACCAGATTTTTTCCCTAGATAATAAAGAATATGAGAGAGATAGCGATATCTGAGAATGAGACGATTTCGAAACGATGGTACCTTTCGCGATGTATACGGTCTTGATTTGGCGCATGAGCGCAAGATATGCGCGATGCAAGTCACGCTTTATGCGCGTTCTCGGGGATTAATTCCAAAAATTCTGAATTATTCGCCGCGGAATATTGAGAGTAACGCGGACTGTCAGGAATAGAGTACGTTACATCATTTTCCTAATCAGGTCCTAATGGATGTCACGCGCGCAAGCATTAATCATTATTATCCACGAAACCAGGTACACGGTATCAGTAACAGAAAATTGAGATCTGCTATGTAAGACCATAGTTACTTTACTAATCTTTTTTACGATAGAGAGGTTTTTAAGAATTCAGAGCTATTTTACGTAACCTTTTATTTTACAAAGTCCGAAATAATAAAGCGCAAAGTGTTTCACGTGTTTATCTCCAAAACTGCACATCTTATATATGGTAGAATATAATTTCCCTCCCTCTCTCTCTCTCTCTCTCTCTCTCTCTCCCCCCCCCCCCCCCCCTCTCTCTCTCTCTCTCTATCTATCTATCTATCTATCTATCTCTCTTGCAAACTTAATAATTTAATTTAATTATAAGTTAATTTCAATGCATTTTTGACAGTAAAATTAAAAAATTGAAACATTAATAAATGTAAGACGCACTTTTTCAGTAATTTTAATCGTTTAAATAAAATTAATTTTTTTTAGTACTGTTCCATGCGTCCGTATTCGCGCTATAGTTTCCAAACACTAAATATATCTATTCTATTTTAAGTTTTATCAACATAGCGGTATTATTTGCCTCAAAGTCTTTCAACTTTCGTTATTGAAACTTCACAATTATGAATACTTATTAAATATCTTAGCAAATCACATACGATTTACGATAAAATCAATTTCATGTAAAGTATAAAGAAATAGTTTTCTTTACTGTGTAGAACTAGGAATTTGGCATGCGAAAAATATTTTATTAAGAAAAATTGATTTCAAATTTACTTTAAAGTTTTATTTTAAATAAATTATATCTAGTAATATAAAAAATTACAACATGAAAGCATAATCAGAAAGTTACAATTTTAACTTTTACATTATTTACTTTTTGCAATCTGATTGTCGAAACGTAACTTTTATTGTTTTATTAAAGTTTTACAATCATAAATATTAAATACACATTGAAACGCAAATCGTAATTTTTTATAATACATATCATTTACATGTATATATAAACTTGAATAAAATAAATATTTGAAATTATGACGGTGTAGTAAAAATTGATACGCAAAGTTTATTATTTTAAGAAAGAAATTACATCAAAATAATTGAGCCAATAGCATAAAGAATAAAACATAAAAATACAATAGATTACTAAACAGACGTTAATTTTCACGCTACATGCTTTCTGTATTTAGAAGACTATACCAAGTCTGTCGCAGAGAGGTGTAAGACGCGGCGTTATATGCGCGTGCTACTTGCGGACCATCGATACAAATGCAAAACTGAACTTAATTAACTGGCCGAGTTAGCTTCCCTAGGTTCTGAAAACTTGTCAGGAAATGTCCGTTAGGGAATTGCGAGATCGAAGTCAAATGATCGCGGGAGCTACGTATTCAGTCGTCCAACACGGAAACGGAAAGACCAGGAATCTGCATGCAATAGACGTTCCGAGTTCGAATCACGTATCGCGTGCAAACACTCAACTTCTGATTTTCGGTTACGACCAGCATTCGCGTCTGAGAGGTGTTAATCGCAAGAGAAACACTGTTGATTTTAGATTCGCGTCTTTGCGCGAATTGCGAGAGAGAAATTTGAATGTTTCACAAACACTGATTTTGGATTCTAATGCGAAAATTTTTACAAAATTAACAATAATATAGTATCTAGGTCTTCCTCGATTGTTATCTAGGTAAATTTTTTTTCCATTTAAATATTGCGAAACTGACTTTTTAATCTGTCAATGTTTTTATTAGCGACGTAATTAGTAATATAGATGTAAGGAATCTTCAAAAGAAATTAAATAAGCCATTTCCTATACAGTGTGTAAGTAAGTGTTTGTTACACAACTCTGTAATACAATTTACGTTTATTTTTTATTTATATTGATCAAAATAATTATGTAGAACGCTAAAACTGCTGAAATATCAAAATATTTTCCAATATTTCTCATCATGCTTGAGATTCTCATAAAATTATTTTAACGCGGTCCAACAAAATTATTTTTAGATCTGTGTCTATATAGCTAAATTTTTAGATACTTCAGCAAAATTGTTCTTTCCGTATAGAAATCTTCAAAAGAAATCAAATGAGCGATTTCATGTGCAATTAGTAAATGAGCGAGTGTGTTACACAACTCTATAATACAATTATATTTATTTCGATTTATGTGGGGGACAATCTTCAAACTCAACTTCCAAAAATTTCAATCAGAAGAAATAAACATTTGTTATGTGTATTAGTTTTCATTTCTAATTATAAGTCTAATCATAAGTCATTGTTTGTATTTTTGAATACGAGATATTATTTATGTTTAACTCCATCTAGAGAGTGAAAACATAACAGATAACACACATGTAGGGAAGACCGAGGTTTGTTGAAAAGTGGCAGGTTGATTTTGGACTAATGCGGAGATTTTTACAAAATTATCAATAAAATAGTTTCTAGGTCTTCGATTGTTACCTAGATAAATTTTTTATTTATATCAAATATTGCAAACATGACTTTTTAATCTGTCGATATTTCTATTAGCGATACAATTAAAAATCTTCAAAAGAAATCAAACAAGCGATTTCATGTAGGGGAAACCGGCTTTTGGCACAGTTTCACAATTTCATTAAAATTTTTAAAACAATTATTATTAAAATATATTTATAATTAAAAATATCAATATGATATAAAAAACCTTTCTCTACGTTTTCATACCAATGATTCTATACACTGTATAGTTCCTCTGCAATAAATAAAATACGAACATGCTGCATTGTAGTTCATTTGCCCCGATATGTAGCGTAAATTGTTACATATCACAGTATAAATTGCCTCTATGATAAACTCTATGATAAACTCTATATTAAATTAACAAAAACGTAATAGAAATAAAAATTGGATAGTATAGAAATGTACTTTTTAGAAAAAATTATATCTTTCAAAGTTATTTTGTAATGATTAAATAGCAAAATGATATTACAGAAAAACAAGTATAAATTATTTTAATTCTTTCTTATTTTAATATAGAAATATTAAATGTAAAGCTTTTGTCAGAGGTAAATTGAATGTTCACACGTACGGTAAGTCAACCTAACCCTTTTTTATGATATGAGCCAATGTATCCCATCCTTCCACACATCTGATTTTGATCATTTTATTATAATAAATTACCAATGTTATTCAAAATAACGTATAGTATACTAACAAATACTTTTTTCCTTTAATTAATAATACTTACATCACTTTGATTTGTTTTTTCAAGCTGAAGAACATTAATACGAAATTATGAAATGCTAAAAAAATTACTTGCCTGCTCTTGAATCAGACTTTTTTCTTTTTCTGTTGTAATATGTTCTGTTGTAACTTGTTTGACTTAAATAAAACTTGGGGAGAAGTACCTATGTTGTAAAAGAAATATTTTGCGGTAACTTTTGCATTGTTTCCTTTATCATAAATAAATAAACGGAACGCAATGCAATTTGTCTCTTATGCCAACGAGTCCCGATCTCTTCTATTGTAAGTAAGTGAGAGAGTGAATTATACAACTCTATAATATAAACAATATCATATATTATAGGACCGTATATGTGATAACACTAACTATAGAAATCAAAGCCTTAAACGGTCTAGCTGGATCTTAATGCTTGTATGATTCTTATGTGAATTTATATACTACGTGTGTAGTCTCCAGAAACCCGCGCAGAAATGATTTTTCGATCTTGAAACGCTAACTCTATTAAACTACCGCAGTAATATCGCGAATTAAATTGACTAGCAATTTAACAAATTTTTTATGCTTATTCGCATCTTCGAAACGATCTTAATAATGTTGAATGAGATATTAAAATCTGTAAATAATTATTAATTCTTATTAGTAGAACTGATCATCATAAAAATCAAAAATTTTTGGAATTAAAAAATTGTCCTCTATATAAATTTAAGTATGCAATTTATGTTTATTTGAATTTATGTGGAGGACAATCTTAAATTCCAAAAATTTTTATTTTCATGATCAGTTGTATGTTTTATTTCCATTTCTGTGTCTAATTATAAGCAATTCGTATTTTTGAATACGAGAAATTATTTATGTTTAACTCCATCTAAAGAGTGAAAACATAACAGATAACACACATATAGAGAAGATTGGAGCTTGTTGACATAGCATTACGTTTACTTATGTATTTAGAAACAATGAAAGAAACAATGAAAGTTACCGCAAAATATCTCTTTTATAACATAGGTATTTTTATTTAAGATTCATTTAAATTAAATAAGTATTATAACAAGAAAAGAGAAAAATTTTTATTATTCAAGAGAAGGCAAGTAAATTTTTGAGTATTTCTCATAATTTCTTATTAATATTCTTCGGCTTAAGAAAGTAAATTATTGATATATTATTAGTTAAAAGAAAAGCATCTATTACAATACATATTATATTAAGAAATAAAAAATTTGTGATAATAAAATAATCAAAATCAGAATACGTTTACTTATGTATTTATAGTGAAAGAAACAATGAAAGTTACCGCAAAATATCTCTTTTATAACACAGGTATTTTTATTTAAGAATCATTTAAATTAAATAAGTATTATAACAAGAAAAGAGAAAAATTTTTATTATTTAGGAGAAGGCAAGTAAATTTTTGAGTATTTCATAATTTCTTATTAATATTCTTCGGCTTAAGAAAGTAAATTATAAGTGATATATTATTAGTTAAAAGAAAAGCATCTATTACAATACATGTTATTTTAAGAAATAAAAATTTGTGATAATAAAATAATCAAAATCAGACACATATAGGGTATTTTGGCTCATTAAGAAAAGGTTAGTTTGACTTGCAGTATTACGTGTGTGAACATTTAGTTACAATTTAACTCTGACAAAACACTTTGTATTTAATATTTCTATATTAAAATAAGATACTTTGGCTCATTAAGAAAAGGTTAGTTTGACTTGCAGTATGACGTGTATGAACATTTAGTTACAATTTAACTCTGACAAAACACTTTGTATTTAATATTTCCATATTAAAATAAGCTAAAACTAAAATAATTTAATTTGTTTTTCTATAATAACATTTTGCTATTTGATTACTATAAAATAATTATAAAAGATACAATCTTTAATAAAAATTAGTACATATCTGTTATCTCTTGTTTTATTTATTGTATTATGTTTTCATTAATTTAATATAAAGTTGATTATAGAGGCAATTTACACTGCGATAGGAATCAACTTACCCACCTATCAACAAATTGGCTACAATGCAACATATTCGTATTTACTACAAAAAACTATATAGAACCATTCCTGGCATAAAAATATAGAGAAAGGTTCTATCATATTAATCATAATTATTTTTAATTATAATTAATTATGATTAATATGATAGA